>NW_005054395.1:1807302-1846086 GCF_000277835.1 Geospiza fortis | reverse complement strand
CCTGCCTTTTGAAATTTTACAGGCTTATTTCTGCAATTTGGCCTTGTGGCCAGATGCATTTTGGGTCTCAGCTGTTGCCTGCTGCAGATCAGGGCTCTAAAGATCTCATGATCTTTGGAGGAGGAGAACATGTGTCAAGGCCCTGTTATTTACTGGGACCCTTACTCCACAAAACAAGATCATTCAGTGCCAGAAAGGCTCTGTAGGCAACTGCTTCAGTTCCTGTAACAGCATCAAAGGGTCCCCAAACACCCTCAGGTGGCTTGTTTGCCACTAAACTGGCTCTGTGTGACCATGAGCATCCCAGCGGAAACGCTCTGACAGTCCTTTGAGGTTTTGCACCACCAAATCATAGAAATCTGCTCAAGAGTGTCAAAATTCCTAAAAAAACCCCACTCAAACCCTTAAAAAACTCCACCAAAACAGCACTGCCAATGAAATCTCAAATGAGAGAAATATTTGGCCTGCTGGGTATGTAGAAACCAATTCTCACACAAGCATGAACAGGACAGGCTGCAGTACTGAGTGCTGCATTTAACCAGATGTTTGACCTGTGGTCTGTGCATGGAAACATTCAAGCATGTGAGTAAGTTATCATTTTGCACTGGGACCACTTAAACCTGAATTTTCCAATGACAAAGTGAAGAATACTTCTTTTAAGTTGCAGCACAGTAATGGGAGTTAGGATTTATAAGCCCTGCCAAATTCAATAAGCTTGTGTTATAGCCTTTTAAAATTGTTATATTGAACACAGCTTATAAAGAGCCATCTTCCTTCTATTGTTTCATAATTTATTCAGTGTTTTCTTAACTGGCCCATCAGCAGAACAGTAAAAATGCCACTGAGTAAACTTTGTTTAATGGTGACCAATTTTTGTCTATGTTACAATAATGTCTGTGGGAAGAAACAATTACCTGGTGATTTGCTGTCAAAGCGGTAAGTGCATTTTATTTCCAGTTCATTTACAAGGGACATCACTTTCAAGCTTTCCCTTGTTCTCTTTGTGGGGTTGTTTCATCTTGTGCACATTTGGGTTTTTTGCTGTGCACACTAGGAAGTACTGGGTTAGTCTTGGATGCAGGATTCATAAAGAGAGCCTCTGCTGTACCCTGGGCATCATCAGTGCAGTTCAGGCTCGTTGCTCAGATGTTTACTGAAACCCCCCAAAACAGAACAACCCCCCAGTGTCAGCTGCTAATGCTATTTTTCATTTGGATTTGCTGTATGAATCAACATCCGTTGCTGTTTGTTTAGTTGCTCTCCCATTTTCAGTTGCAGCAGAGACCCAAAGACATGGTCTGTTTTCTTTTCATACCTATCCAAGGTGTTAGGGATGGAAGTGTTTGTGAGTTTTTGGCTACTGCATATTGCATTTAGCATTATTATAATAATGTAAGAAGGCAGTTAGAAATGTTCATTGTGGCCTGAAACTTCTCAAATGTGTCGCAGTTCTTCCTTTCAGTGATTGCTAGTCAGTCCCTGGCATGTTTGCTAGGATAGGAGTATTCCAAGGGACTCTCAGAATCACTAGTGTAATCTGGAAATCTTCAGTTTCAAGTGGAGCAGCACATAGAGAGACTGCCCAGCATCACACAGGAAGGGAGGGAGGGAGGGAGGAAGCTGAAGGTTTAAATACATTAACAGAAAACAGTTCTCAGAGCTTTTTAGGAGGGTTTGTGTCTGGGTTTGGGGCAGCACCCATGTGTCCCCAGGCTATGGGTATCTGTAAGCAACATAAAGCTCCTTGATTTGTATCCCCTGGTCCAAGATGTGCTTCCTGTGCTGTTTTTAGAGCTTTCATCCTCAGAAATGCCTCCCAATTTCAATGCTCCTATTGTACATTGAAAGGATAAAAAGCTATATTAACCCCAGGGATTCAAGGTGTTTCCAATCTGAAGATTGGGCTTCTAAACAGTCCTGGGTTATGAATATCCTCAAATATTTCCTTCAGGCTCTACGAGAAGAGTTGAGGCGTAATCGGCATAATCTGCTCCATATATCACATTACTGTTCTTGGAGGCCAGAATTCTGTTTGAAAAACCATATTTGGAATTTATAATTTGTCCTGTGCTCTTCTCCAGCATGCTGGCCGTTAACCACCATAGGATTAAACAGCTACCATTATTTAGGCAGCATGATGTTTATAAATAATTGCTTCCTTAGAGGCCACCTGCTGCTTTCAGTACTTTGAAAGCATAGTAAGTTAAATCTCAAAATTTGTGTTTTGGTAGATGATGGAGATTTAAATATAAGGTTTAAAATTACCAGGGTTCAAATAGCTACCTAGAGAGGCAGTGTCTGGAATCTGAATATTACTGAATTACTCTATGTCTTAGGTTGCAAATGCAAGATGTGGCTGGGGGGTGTGTATTCTATTGCCATCTGTTAGAACCAGGTGGGGCAGTTATCTTCTGTTAATGGGCCACCTGTTAAAACCAGGTGGAGGAGTTTTCTTTATCTCTTCTACAACCCATCCTCCCTTGGGGCAGACATCTTCTGTTAATGGGCCATTGAGTGTTACTGCATGACTGATAAAATTACATCATCCCACTGGGAGATGCTCTGCCCAGAGGGAGGAGCCAAGAATTCCTACCTGGATATAATCTGACATTTGGGACACCACCCCCATCTACACCACCACTGGACCTTCAGAAGAAACCTACACCCTTTCTATGGAAACATTATTTCAACAGAACCACGCCTGTCACTGCAGGAGGACGGCGGCCACCATTTAATGGGACTGTGCCACCACCCTGACCCACAGGGTGTCAGGTCATATTCTGACTCTGTCAGTGTTGTTTTGGATTAATGCATTTTTATTTTTCCTAATAAAAGACTGTTATTCCTACTCCCATATCTTTGCCTAAGAGCCCCTTAATTTCAAAATTATAATTCAGAGGCAAGAGGTTTACATTTTCCATTTCAAGAGAAGCTCCTGCCTTCCTTCCCAGACACCTGTCTTTTCAAACCAAGACACTCTAGGTCACTTAATCAGCAAGGGAGCCCCTAAACTGAAAGGCTGGTGAGAGTGAAACCTGATACTGCATGGATAGCAATGTAAGAAAGCTTTGTGCGAAACTCTGAGGAGTGTGATGAGTAAGGGAAAGAAAACCCAAGTTGCCTTGTAGGATAGAGAAGCAGTGTTTTTCCTCTTGGTTTTGTTGTTTGATGGGTTTATTTTCCATATACAGTTTTTGAATGCCTCAAGACCAGATCTTTTGGTGCTATAAATCAGCATAGTTCTCTTGGGTTCGATAGGGTTATGTTGATTTACTCCAGCTGAGGATCTGCTCTGAGTCTGTTCTCCTACTGCTGGAGTTAGCAAGTTCAAGCCCACATTTTGAGTACTTCATGCAAGAAATTAATCATAGCAATGATGTGTGCAGAGTATGTGTGAACATTTTTCCACAGGCGGTTCTCAAAATCCCTGCCTCTGCTATCCCCATTTGATGCTGACCTTGTCTCTTCTCTCAGTTGTGCAGGTTTTACACTGGAGAAAGTCCACTGACTTCAATGGATTTGCTCCTGGTTAACTCTTGTCTGTGAAAGTAATGTTAAATCAGGACTCTAATGCTAAACCTTCTGTCTCCACGTAAAGTGTTGTATCCCCAAGGGTCCTAGTTTTGGAATTTTTATCCCTCTCCATTTAATGTAGTAATGAGTGATGAGTGATAACTCTTGTCCAACACCTATTGAAAAAGAATGTTTCACAGTGTCTTCTGTGGATATTGGCTCAAGCTCAGATCTCTTCAGGAGTAGTTTAACATTGCCTGTTACTGACTTCATCTGTGTGTGGTGTCTTGTCCATTGGCTGGGACACAATGGGCTTGGAGAGGAGAGGGGTTTGCTTAAACATTACTAATTCTTTTTTATGGTGTCCTGAACCATCATGCTGACAAGACACAGGGTGTTGTATCTAACAATTTGTGCATGGGAAGGCAAGGTGCCATCCATCCCTGCTGGCCTGAGGTTAGCAAGGACCATCTCAGCAGCATCAGGGACCTGAGGAAAACCTGGCTGGGAGTATCACACTGATCCCAGAGCACTGCCCCTCAGTTTCAGTGCAAACTGGTTCTTAATTTCCTCCACCCTTCCCTGTTTCTCTTTAATTCCCAGCATAGTGGTTGGCAGCTCTGGTCTGCTTTTCCAAAACAGTGGCAGAGGTGTGAGGTGAGCAGCTTTCCATTCATTCCCACAGAACATGTAAGTGGTTTCCCTACAGCACTCAGAGCTACAGGTGCTTTCCTGCTGTAGTTTCTGTATTTCAGGAGGTGATAGGGTAACTCACTTGTGGTCACTTAAATTCTGTGTGCTCTTTTGCCCTCTCCTCAGTGCTCCATTGCTGCAGCTACTGAACAAGAATGTGCTCCCAAGTCCTCACCAGAGTATGCAGGATCACAGCTCCAGGTGTTCAGCACAGATGTTCTCAGTCATGAAGGCACAACAGTGAATGGCCATTATGTGGGTGTGTTAAGGAAAGGCACAGAGCCTTTGGGAGCACAGTGGAGATTGGCCCTTCAAGGGGAGTGTGTGAGCAAAGGAGGGCTCTTCTTCCACCTGTCCTTGCATGACACAGGACAGGGACCTTCAGGAAGTCTGGAGATCCTTTTGTGTGCTGTATTTTACTTCTGCTTTCTCTGTAGCAAAGCCTGGGAAGGTTACCTCATCTCATTTGCCAGCCCTAGATCTGTGAGGTGCTGATTCCTGGGCAGCTGCCTTTCGAGTAGAAGAGAAATCTCTGTTCAGATAAAATGGACCCTTACAGCCTGGCAGGTGGGAAGTCCCAAAAACGAAAATTGGAGTTGCCAAATAAATATTTTGCTTCATTGAAATGCTCCATGTTGGAGTATTAGGTGCAGTTCTGAAACCTGAGGTATTTTAAACTGATGTGGCTTAATTTAAACTTTCCTGCTGTGCATTTGCATGTGTGCATGGATTAGCAGAGCACGCAGTGCATGTTTGCACACACAACTGCTCTGGCCAGCTGTTTGGGCCTGCACACTGCCAGCTATATTGATTGATTTAATTCTTCTGTTGGCTGCTGAGTAATGTGTGCCAAATGCAGAATTTGGATCTGCTCTATGAAAATAATATAAACAAATGTAACAGCCCTATAAAAAGGACATTCTTCTCTTTTGGCTGGAGGAAGATTCATGCTTTGTATTTGTGCACTGGCCTGTGTGGTGTCTTTCATTTTATTTTCTTGTCTGGGTTGGAATTGCTGGATCTGATAATGTGAATAAATAGGTTAAAATTTTTATTCCATGTGGAGTAAAAAATGGTAAAGTCTTTAAGTCAAAAGAGATATGACATGTTATTTCTAAGGATGAGAAGCAGTGTACATATGGTTTGTAGTTTGAGTCTTCTCCATTCCATCAGTGACAGGAGTAATATGAGCTGAAATCTCTGTGGTTACTGAGACCTCCATTTAGCCTCTGATTGCTTTAAAGTAGCAACATGCACACCTAATAAAGAATTAAAATAAATACTTCAGCTACGTTAGATCATTATTTTGAAGATTTTTATATGCAAATATTGATAGTTCCATCTTTATGCAGACAGGTATCAGTCACTTTGTTCTTATCAAAGCAAAGATAAATTGCATTTTCTGAAATCCTATTTGCTGTGTATCATCTTAACAAGAGCTCCCCATCTTAATTGGGGGAGCTCTGTACTTGTCCTTTCTTTTACTAAACCCCTTATGATTGTGCTTAAGAAGAATCCTAACACCATTGTGTAAATAGTTTTTTCTTCCTCTCCTGGGTAAATGCTCTTCCTGCCATCTCATTGCCACCTCAGTCATCTGGTTTTGGAATTTCCTAGTCCTGGCTATGGGACTGCAGCTGCAGTTTATAGAGCTCAATTGAATTCTCTTTTGCAGTTCTCCCCTAAGAACCACATTGTGTATTTGTTTCTCCAGCTGTCTGACATCTAAGTAAAGAGACAAGCTTTGTTTCCTCTGACCAAAGCTGTCTGAAGCTGTGTAAGGGGTATTTGGTATTGATGTTACAGAATCTTAGCATTATGTAAAAATGTGCTTGTGTCATAGTGTAAGGTGTGAGAGCAGCCCTGCCCTCCCACGGCTGGAAGGAGAACTCAGCTCTTCTGATGCTGGGAATGCTTTCAGCCAAGTCTGCTTTATGGGGCAGGAAAATCTGAATCCTGGTTTTCTCTGATGTTGAACACTTCTTCACTGCAGCATGAAACCTCAGGACAACCTTCTGGTTTGCTGGAGCCTGTTCCTTTCCTGAGTCTTGTTCCCATTTTTTTTCCCCTTCTCTGTGTCCCCTGAGGGGGGACATGGTGCCTGGTCCCACCCAGCCAGCCTTTCCTTCTGGGAAGCAGTTCCTCAGAGCTGGTGGGATACTGAACATTGTTTAGAAGAGGTGATGTTGCAACCTGTGGATGTGTGTCACTGTTCAGGTGTGCTGAATTTGCAGTGCTATGTACCAGTGTGTCAGAGCAGACTTGTGTGTGATCACAGCATATTAATAGGATTTGTTTTCAATTCTAATCAGCCACTTAACCAAGTCATTTTAACCTGTCTCCTTCTGCTCTTGCTTTTCCTGGGGTGAGTTGGACTTGCTTTATTTCTTTACTTCTCTTTCATTCCTCACAACTTTTTGAGAGAGGTCAAGGAAGCTTGGAATAAATCTTTTATTCCTGGGAGGAAAACCATGATTGAAATTAACTTTAGATGATGTCCTAGCCGAGGTGAGTAGAACCATCCAACTTCACTGGTGCTGCTGCCGGTGTCCAAAGGGTGAGGAAAACAGGGGAGGATTCGCTGAAGAGGGATGTATGATTTTTTTTCCATCATCCTGCCAAGCTTCCTCCAAAAGAGCCAAGACTGCTGACATGAGCAGAAGCTTGACCTGCAGGCAGCAGTGCCAAGTAATGCCGGCAATGTGTTTTACACAAGGGTGTGCTAACCTCGGCATTTTTCCCGAGCTAGATCATTCCCACAAAAACAACTCTCTCTCCTCTCAGATGTAGACCGCAGCAGAGAGCTTGGTTTGCAAGCTCTGATTTGATCAAACACGCCCAGCAGAAGAAAAAATGGAATTGCAGCTTTGCAGCTTTAAAACGTGTCCGTTTCCTTTGGAGCAGCATAAATCAGGAGCGTGGACTCTTCCTGCTCGGAGGTGCTCGAGCTGCATGTGATAAATTTTTCATGGCAGGAAGAACGCGCTGTGTCAGTGTGTCATTAGATTTGATAATTTGCAGATCAGACCCAGCAAAAATATTTATTGCCTGGATTTACTTGTCATGAAATTGCCTTAAAATATGGGTGGAAGAAACATCAAGTAAAGCAAAAAAATAAAAGGAAAATGCATTATTGGATTAACAGAATAAAAAGTCTTTGGGAATCGCTATTTTATAACCTTTATTTATGTAGGTAGGTTCAATTTCTTTTAAATGAGTTTACACATAAATCAATGATCTGTATACCTTGACCCAGAAGGATGCTCTCAGGAATTCCTTCTCAGTAACACTGGAAATGAATGACTTGGTAGAGGAGAAGATTGTTGTTGTTGGCAATATCTCTTCTCATTATGCTGGTGGCTTTTTGTGGGACTGGATTGAAGTACAGGTTTTAACAGGGAATATATTTTTGAATTTGATAAAATTTTGTAATAAGCTCCCAGTATGAATATGAGATTCTACAATAATTAGGATTAAAATTTGGAGAGCCATAAATCCTAAAAATAAAAATTTTTAGTGGCTTTTCTTTCTTTTTTGAATTGGGTATCCGTATTGTTATTCATATTTAATTTAGAAAACTCCTATTATAGAAGTAACTGCCCAAACTTTATTCAGGATATTCCAAAATACCCATTTATTTTTAGCCTTAAATTCAGCTCAGAAGGTGAGCTATATTAGAGATGCTGTACATAGGAAATAAGGCCGGGCTGTTAATTTGATCACCTGAGTAAATTTAAAAGTATCTGTCAGGCTTAGGTAATAACCCCAGTGCTGTGTTATCTCCAAGGCACTCCTCTCAAGAGCACTTTCTGGATTTTATTAAGTGCCTTTGTGAATTTGGAGCTCAAGCCCCTTCTAAATACGAGCCTTGGCCCAGGGAATCTGAGTTTGGGTTCTTGTTCTGTCCCAACTCTTGTGTGACTGTAGGTGAGTCCTGAATCTTTCTGTGCCTCACATCTGTAACATGGGGTAGAGACATCTGCGTTTTGTAGCTCTGCAGTGCAAAGAAGCTGAAGAAACTGGAGAGCCACAGGTGCAGTGAGGAGTAATTTGAAGTATTTTAGCAGAGTGGTGAGCAGGAGCTTTTCTTGAGACTCATCTGAGGCCACTTTTATTCAGCCAGCACAGTAATGTACTGGTGGAGATTGATGTGTATCAGTGCTCAAACAAACAAGCAAGGAGATCTGGGATTTAACTCCCCTCCCTGTTTTTTCTACTGAAATAAACAAATTCATAAAGTGCTTTATTTTAGCAATTTTACTTTTATTTTTATTTTTTTATTTTTTAAAATTTTCGCCCAGAAAAACAGTTAGCTATATTTCTAAGTATGTAATTTCTAGGCAAAATGTTGACAACTTTTGAGAATTCAGTGAAGCAAACACTTTGTCTAGTGTTCATCCAGTATTGTAGAAAAGTTTGGGGTTTTTTTTCTATTTTCTGATGTAGGCTGTAGAAGCCAACTAGCTTCTACTAGCCAAGAGGAACATGGAAGGGGTAGTGAGGATATGGCAAAATAAAGCCAGAAAAAGATTGTTCCACAAGTGACTGGATTGCACCCAAAGTGGATGATTAGTGCACTCTCCATCATAGTGTGGCCTGACTGGAAAATGGCAGGTTACAAAAACCAAAACCCTGAAAATTTACTCCTCTCATCCCTTCCTTTGCTCTTGCCTTTTCTGCATGGTCTCTGCATTATTTTCTATGATGGTTTTTATTCTATTTGCAGCTAAATGTAACCTGCAGAGTAGTGTTGTATATCAAACTTTCCTTTACTCTTTATTATTAATTTAATTGACTCATTCAGTTGATTAAAAGAGAAACTGAATGGATATGAAGTGCTAGTCTTCCTACTTTTTAAATTTATTTTTTAAATAATAATGCCACTGCATTAAATGTTTGTTAAGTCCTACGGGATCCACGGGAAGGTTAGCACAGACTCACATGTTGAGTGAGCCCCCAGGGCCGGATTCATGCGTGGGAAGGATCCATTTGTAAGCAATGAATGACTCTACAGGAAGGTTTGCTCTTCATGTGACAGGGGAGGAGAACCCTTCAATCCCAGAGGAGACAGAGGGGACACTTCAAATCGACCCTGGGGGCAGGACAGCACCTCTGCCAAAGCCATCCCTCCAGCAGAGCAGGGCAGGTGTGTGGTGCCAACTGTGTTTGTCCCTGCTCTGCTTCCTTGGGGAGCCACGGGGCAGTGCCAAGCTGGCAGGAGATCACCCCACCCAGGGCTCCAGCCTCTGCTGCAGAACTGCACGTGCTGCACCTCCACAGGAAGCCTGGAGGACATTCCTGGCTCTCCTTGGCAGGGCAGAGAGCTTCAAGATATTCCAGAATGAACCTGCTGCAGACTGTCAACTGCTTTTCTTGATCTGTGGGATAAGGACAGTGGTGATTTATCTTCAGTTCAGTTACATCTCTTATGGTAAATCTGGTGAACAACTGTGATCTTTCCCCTTCAAGTTTTTCCTTTGCTCTGTTGGGGATGGAAGAATAGATGACCAAGGGGCTTCTAAAAGGCACAATTGGCCCCAGGCACTTTTACTGGTATTTTCTCCTGTCAGACCATTTTCTTTAGGTTGTGGTAGATTTTCCTAGGTACCTCCTTGGGTAAAGAACCATGTCCTTCATGTCAGATTTTAGCATTTGAACATCTCATATTTAAATTAAAGGTCTTACTCTCCTAACTTCTCTCTCTTTTACCACTATTTTGTTTGAAACAACAGTGAACTATTTATTCCAGCAGAAATGCTGAATCAAATTCATTGCTGATACAAAACAGAGTTGGGGAACTTGGAAATGGTAAAGTTCTGTCATTTGATTTTGCCTGTCTGTAGATACCACAGACTTTTAAAAATGTGAGTTGGGCAGTGAGGTTCAGGAGAGGCTGGTGAGGTGCTAAGATCCTACATGAAGTAGTATAGCAAAGAATAAACCAATGCGTATGTTTCCCCTCTCCAGTGCACTGTGATGCTTACAAAAAAATTATTGAACTCTACAGTTTCTTCAGCTAAGGGAAGTCTCATAGACCTTTCTAAGCAGAGAAATGCCTCACAGAGCTGCAGCAGGGATTGTTTTCCCCTTTTTATGCAGTTCAAGAAGTGAGGGGCTTAATCTGTCATTCCTGACTTTGGATTTTAATCCTGAGGTCAGGTGGCTCATCAGGAGTGAGGCCAAAGCCCCCAGGGACTCAGTGACAGTGCAGAGGAGCACTGAGTCCTCACTGGGCATTTCTCATGAGCCTCCCTGCAAATCTGCAGAGGAACAGCAGGGTAGGAGGGTGGTTCCCTGTGAGCTCAGTCTTTCAGCCCTGGCAATCCAAGTTCTTGTTCCTGCAAGAATTGAGCTGACAACTGCCCGGACTTGTATTCTGAAAACTTTCCTGTGGAGTATTTACACATCTCTGCATCCTTTCTGCTTGAGCTGTGTGTTGTTCAGGTGCTTTGTCTGTGTGTCTCACACTATTCTGCTAAAGCCAATCCCCATGTTGTTTTTCTGAAAGCTTTGCAGAATGCAGTCGACAAGTCTGCATTACCTGCTTTTCTTGTTTGCTGGTTTTTGTCCCTCCCCCTTCTCCCATCCATGTTAAGCCATTCACAAAGTATTATTCATTGGGAGCTTGAGCATCTCCATCCTGAGGAAAAAAAAAGCTTCTAGTGAGCCAGAACTTACTCATCCTGTCCTGTTTTTCTGCCTTCTAAGAAAAATGTATATGGTCTAATCATAATTCCCCAGTGACCCATAAGCTGGGTCTAGCTGTGGTAATCAGAGCCTTATCCTGGGGCTGCCTGTCAGAGGGGGTTGTTAGCACAATTGATGCAGCAGACATCTGTCTCAGCTGAACTCTGCCTGTACCTTGTGAAGGAAAGTGAGCATTCATTTGTATACATAACTTGGGAACAGGAGAGAATCCACAATTCTGTTGCCATCCTCTTTAATGAGCTATCATGATATTTCATTAAAATAACATGCACACTTTGAATTGTCACATCACTGCACAAGGCACTGCTTCTGGAGCAGGAGGAAAAATTGCTTCAATGCTGCTGCAGTTCATTGGGCTGTGCCTGAGGAGCATGTGGGGATAAATTAGTGAGGGCCAGAAAAAAATATTTTACTTGTATAATTAAGACCTTTCAAAATTTTAATATATAAAAAAACCTCTCCCCTTATCTTCAGAGAGGTATTTTTGTGTTGCTTTTGAAAACAACTCATACTTCTAACTCTTCTACAAAGAATATGCTTCTGGCACTACAGAATTTCCAACAAATATCAAGCTCTTGAGTCAAACACTTAGAGGCCATCATGAGGTTGAAAAGCACACAAACAAACTATTGTTAAAATTTGCTGATGCTGCTGGCATTGCTAAGGGGGCATCTTGGTTTTTTTTTTTTTTTGCTCATGTGATTTAAAGTAATGAGAAAATTCAGAATGAGACAAATTAGGAGGCAGATCTTGTGAAAGGACCAGGCCTTCCCCACTGCCACTGAGCAGTGTTCAGACAAAGTGTACACAAAGGGGCCTGTTGCTGGATGGGCCAGTGTGTTCTAAACACTGGTATCAGCAGTAAGGGAATAGAGAGGGATTACATTAGTGGAGATGAGAGGCGGAGAGGAAAAAAGATAATTTTGAAAAAATCTGAGTCCCACAGCCATATTTATGATTTAAAGTCCCAATTGTATATGCATAAATTACTTTTTCCCAATAAATTATCACTGCACTCAGCTTGTTCATATGAGAATGAATTGGAAAGTGCGTCATCCTGTGCAGCCAAGTAATTTTTTCCTCCTCTAAATATATTACACTGTTTAGATGAGTCTACAGTTTTGTGAACAGTGTGTGTATCAATATGAAATGAATCACCCTCACACATTCTTCTCAGGCCTTTATTTAATGCATCCTTTGCTCAGCTTTTGAAATATAAGAATATATCTTTGCCTTCTTGGTGAAAGTCTGGTATGCAATATGTATGTACTGTATCAATAAAATAGTTCAAACATCTGTCTAAAGCCTTTGGTAGATCAGAAACTCAGGTGTTGGAAGCATCAGATTTCCATATTTGAAGACCATTAAACTCTTCTCTATAATAAAAACAGAAGGGTGGAGAAACTCTGGAAGAAGCAAGTCATGCTTGTTGTCTTCTTGGACAGGGCATTTGGGCAGAGCAATACCAAGAACTTCCAGCCTGTGTTTACAGCACTGGGTTTTATCTGTGTTTTTCCTTGCAAGGGGGAAGGAAGAAGGGCATGGACATGATGAGGAATTTTCCATGTCACTCACGACAGGTCAGGAACTGGGCAGTGTTGAATCTTTGTATCTGGGCATTAAAATGGACATTCGTCCCAGGAACTGGGCTGTCCTGTGTGCACTGCCTGTGGAGCTGCATTAAGCTCCTTAGGAAGCAGTTTTCTTTAATTTTTTTTCAGGGACTTTATTGTGTTTGCTTCAAAGCCAGAGCTGCTTACGTCCTGCTGAGGTGTTCTGTGTACTTGAAGATATATTGAATCTGAAGTTGTGTGCATGGCTCACATACCTTTTTGACTCCTTTTCCTTGTTTTTGTTTTCAGTGTTGTATTTTTCCAGCCTGTCTGATTTTAGTCCCCTGTTCCTACCATAACACGCATGGTGTACGTTTTGGGCAGAACAACCTGATTATTTCAAGCTCCAGTCTGGTTTCCTTTTTTTGTCCTTTTAAACCATGTTACTGGAGACTGGTAGCCATGGTAACCCTCTTATCTGTGTTGAGAAATAAATACTAAAAATTGCTTTTTTTACTATTTATATATAAAAATGTAGAAGCAAATAAAACCTGCAGTATATGACTCACTTAATATTTTCAATTCTCCACCACTTCTGTTAAATGTGGAAACAAATAATCTGAGGAAATAAAAACAAACTTTACCCACAAATTAATAAACACATTTTTCTCCTATTCAAGGGGTTTCACTGGCAATGTGCACAGGAGGAGTTCAGCTGCATTCAGCTCCTGTTAGTTTATATACCCCAAAGAGATGAGAGTGACTCTCCAGAGAGCCTCAGCTGGGACTGGACCCGAGTGACAGAGAACTCCAAAAAGAGCCAGATCTGAGTAAAGGTTTGGACTGAACATTGCTGGTTTTAATTTCTTTTTTAATCGGACTTTGTTCCAAAAAAGGCCTGTGTTTTTCCTACCTCTGGATCAACTTTTTGTTTTAGAATAAGCTGAGAAATGCATCTGCTCTCAGTTGAAGTGAGCCTTTCCAAGATGGAACTGCTGCAGGTGTAAAATCTTTAATTACTGCACCTTGGTATCTTGAGACTAGTGCATGATTCAGTGATTTGTTGTAAAGCAAATCAATGTTTTTATTTCTGTCATTATATGGATGGTATCCTTGTGTGTGCCCTCAGTGATGATTTACTCACACATGCGCTTGACCTAACGATCAATTCCCACCTAGAATAACCTGCAAATTGCTTTAAAAAGGTTTTCTTCACGTTCATTAGGGGACACTTGGCTGCGAATACATCTCTAATTTTAACTGCCTGGCTGCCACTGACTTACATTAAAGACAATGTGACATCAATTCCACGTACTCTGAAGACGACTGGGATCAGATACTAGGAAAGTGATTCAAACTGTCTCAAGTAGTATCTCATCCAAGATCTTCATTTGCTTTCCAGTAACTGGGCTCCAGCTGTTGCTAAACTCGTCTGTGTAGATGATATTTCTAGCATATCTTTTTAGGCAAATTCATTCCTCCTTTCTCCACCTACCTCACTAGGGTGGCAGAAGGTTTTGTTGGGAGAAACCTACTGGTATAATTGCTGGAAAAAGACACACAAGGTTTTTACCACATTTGTCTGTGCCTCACTGTTTAGTGAGTTTGCTCTTTCAATTCATCAATATCAGCTTCCATGAGAAAACTGGGAAGCAGAAGTTTTCATTGATGACATCTGAATGGCTGGAGTTGGTAATGCTGTATTTTAAATTCAAATAATCTGCTGTTTCACTTTACACATGTGATTTTGTTTCTCTTTTTGGATTGGATGAGGGTAACTCTAGGATTTCAGTGAAAATGCTTTTGTATGTGAATTCTTTGCATATATGCCAGCATATGATTAATATGCTCTTGTTTACAACATTCCTACTTACAACATTATTTGCTAGAACTGTCACATATTGCAAATACAAAAGAATCCTGTGGACTCGGTAGGAAGAAAATTATTTTAAAATGTTTCTATTCACAGAAATATTTGTTTTGGACTAGCTCTATTTCAGACTTCTTCTATTTTCTGTCCGTGATAATGTGTGCATTTATTTTCCAGCAGAGCTCCTCCTCCACATGCTGTTCCATTGCTCACTGTCTCTCCTTCTATGTCTCTGATTCACTAATAAACTATTTTTGATTCTTCTCCCCTGCCTGAATTTCAACTCTTGCTGAGTTGTTGCAGCTTCGCCCTCTCCCTGCAGCATGTGTTACTGAGCGCTGATTCTGGCATGATGATTTTATTTTTCCTCTTTAATAGTTCACATTGTTCTGAGTGGCAGAGTGGCTCTGAAACTCTCTCTGTGACCATCCCTGTTCTGACAGGCACTGCTCCAAATTAGGGACTCTGGCATCCAAATGGGACAATTTCTAGGCGTGATGTTGAAGGTTAAATTAGGAGCATCTGTTACTCCAGAAATGGGCTGCCCATATATAGTCTGAACTGATTAGCCAAAGGGGATTTAAGAACTTGTGGAATTGCCTGCTAATTGAAAGGAAAGGCAGGCAGCAGTGTTCATGTATGTGCACAAACACACATACCTTTGCAAATATGTGAATTTAATCAGTCAGGTACTTTACTTTTTTTTTGCCTATCATCTATAAAGGAGAAGAGAGCTGTGGAAAAGTAACTATTGGCTTTTGTACTATTTTAATAATTATTCTGTTTCAAAGAGATTTCTGTATGACAGCATTAAGGGCTTTACAGCAATGTGGATTTGATTTTCAGAACAGTCTTGGGAGTCCTGTTTCCCAGACTGGGCTGCTTCAGATCCTGCATTTTGGCAGCAGAGTTCAGGAGCACAACTCAAGCACTGCCCCAGAACCCAGGCCCTTGCTGTCCACTTTGCTCAGTCTGTACATGACCTTGGCCTTTAAAAACTTCCTCTTCAGCTTGAGGTGCTGCTGCTTGATTTAAACTTCTTCCTTTGGGAAAAGGGGAGCTTGCATTTCTTTGCAGGGATTTCTGGTGTGAATGAGAGCTCAGATGAGATGCAGAGGGCTCAGCACTGCTCACAGCAGTTCCAAGTGTGTTAGAAACTGTGCAAAGAGAGGAAATTTTACTGCCACTCTGTAGAAGTTTCTTTGGCAGTTCTGGAAAAATCTTTCCTCTTCCTGAGCAGCATCTCAAGTCCGTTCTCCCAGGGTAGAAGGGCAAAGATGGAAATTCTTGTTTAAATCTCTCACATTTCTGACGAGTACCTTGTCCCTGATATGTGCTATTTCATGCCCTTATGTGGAATCTGCCTGTCACCGATGCTGACGGATGCAGGATAAAGTGCACTTTCCTTTGGCTCTGCCAAGTGCATATGCAGCAGCAGGCTCAGCTAGAGAAGCCAACAGCAGATTCTGTGCAGAGCCAGGATTGTTGCAGAGAGCTTTTCTTTCTTAGAACTACCAATTTAAAGGGCACGTGTGCAGCTGCCTTGATGTGCTGGTAGAGATGTGGTAATGGCCAGCAGTTTGGTGTGAGGTGGATGTGCTGAGCCTGCTCCTCCTGTCTACTTGGGGGTTTCAAATCTCTATTGTAAATTGAACTAGGAATTTTTAGTTTCCAAGCTCAGTGCCTCTGCCCTCACATCTGACATCAGGGCTCACAGGTTTTCGCTGCAGCTGCTAATCCTTGCTACTGAATAACAGTGACTTTACGTAGCAAATATGTTACAAGATCTGAGGTCAGTGGATGGGAATGAAGACCCAGAAAAGGTTTCTCATGTCTCAGTACTTTCCATAACAAGCCAAGTGGCCAGAGCCATATTTGAGCACCCGTTACAGATCATGTACCTCAGCATTCGGTTTGCTCTAAGAGTTAGTGGTGCTGAAGTTCACAGTATAATATTTCCAGGGAGTAGATACACATGGGAATTAGGCCAGTAGATGCTGCCTTTCCATTTCTAGATCTAAATAATTAGTAGGTGTTCATTTACTTCTGCAGTTGTCTTGAACTGGATGCAAACGCAGGCACATACAGCAGGTCACCACAGTTGGGTTATTTCTTCCCTTGAAACAATAATTTTCCTGTTTACAGCCTGAAGATTGCAGATAGAAGGATTCATCTAGTATTGAATTTCCAGGCCATATTCAGCCTTTATCTTGTTTTGAAGTGCTATGGGAAAAATAATCCATGTTTCTGTGAGATGCTTTTCATGTACGCAGTTGTAAATGCTGAGTGCCAAGAATGTGAAGGATCCAAACCTACAGTAGCTAACTAGGTCACTCCTGAAATGCTGTCTTGTGTTTGGGGTTTTGATTTTTCTTTTCTTCAGTGAGGCTGCAGAAAGTAAGGGCTGGGTAAGAGGTAGCGACACAAAAGTTGATCTGTATATTCTCTGTCCAGCTATTCCTCATTCTCAGTGTCTAGAAAATAGCGGATCCCAAATGGGACAATCTAACAAGAACCTTCCAGCTGTGAAGCAGTCCATTTTAACAAGCAGATAATTGGGCTGGGAAGTAGTAAGAAAAGCCAGATTCTAAATCCTAATTAATCACTGATAGTGGCTACATGAGAATTCATCAGATGCTTTTGGCAACTGCTTGTGATTCTACATGTTTATGCAAAATTGCTGACGTTGATGATAGAGATATCTGAGGTATCTGCCTTTATGGTCCCTTGGTTGCAAGCTCTGACTGTATTTAGAAACCTGCCTGCTTCCTTACTTAGTCCTTCTAGTTGTACAAAACACTTGTGTGCTTCCATGGGCTGACAATTCCAGTGATTTAATGGATGGACAAACAGTGGTTCTGACAGATGAGGGCTGCAAACCCGTTGCAGGGTATCCCTGTCCTAATGCTGTTGGAGAAACTAAGGCACATCCAGGCCCTCCTTACAGCCATCACCTCATTCTTAACACTTCTCTGCCAAGGGTTTAGGATAAACAGCTCTGAAGGATGTGTGCTAGGAGTTTTAAATGCAATAACTGAGCCTTATTGGCATGAAGCTGAGATCAGGGATTGAGGGAGATTGGGGCTAGTGCAGCAGTGAAGGTCTGTAGAGCTTACTCATTGTGTTCTGAAAAGATCCCAGTTTTACTCCAACATGAGGCAAAGAGATTCCAGGGGCTGAGTCAGATGTCTGTCAGGTGGCCTTGTCATGGCTGGGTCAGTCAGAGATCAGAGCCAGTGGTGAGAGGCTTTGTGATCATCCCCAAAGGATGCTCTGCAACTGCATCTTCAGAGCTCACATCCACAGTCATGACCTGCTGTTTTCAGACAGAACAGGTGGTTCTGTGGCTCTCTGAGCAGAGCAACCTTGAAATTCTGCAGTGAATGAAAAGATTGTGTGTCAGGGACTTGGTCACTGCTCTCTGCTATTCCTTTGGAGAAAAACCACATTTCTGAAATGGATTTCAGCTTGGTCCATTCCAACTCAAATCAATCACATTTAATTATCTGCCTGGGGCACAGGCTATCCGTCATACTCTGATAAATTCAACGAACATGCAAATTGTATCATCTTTTGTCATCAGTACTGTCTGTTCTTGGCATTCATGCTATGAGGCTAGACTGTAGATATGTTGATTAGCAGATACACTGATCAGTCATGAAAATTCATTTCCAAAATGAATTTGTATTTGGAATGAGCATGGGCTTTTTTCCACCTCAGGCAAAGGGAGACTGAATTCTTGATTACACATAATTATTTATACTCGTATTTAGGCCATTTTACATACCCCCAAGGTGGTGTAAACTGGTAGGAATTTAAATATGAGGTTAGATCTGAACTGTTTAAGCATTTCACTTTTTGGGTGCTTGGAGCGGGGGGAGGTAGAATGGGAGTTGTCTTTGTCTCTATGTATGAGCCGGTTGAGATGTCCTCTGCTGTTTTATTTTCACTTTGGAGGTCTGGATTTGTCTCAATCAGAAGCAGCCCAATTGGTGCTGTGAAGTTTTTTCTAGAAAGTGCAGTTTTCAGCAGTTGTGATTAAGGAACACGTTTTGAGGAGTGGCTGCTCTCCCCATTTTGAACTGAATGGGAACTCTCTTATTTTCCAAAAGACAGATTATGGCCTGTGCTTCAAATCCCAAGATGAGACTGGTTTGTGTCTCAGCTTGTGTTGCTGGAATACCCCTCTAATGAATGCTCCACTTTTATTTCAGTACATTGTGGGGAGGCACCTTTCCATTCTCCAGTGGTACTGTCATATGGAAGGTTAAGGGGTCCTTTTGCTATGGGCTTTCAAAAGTCCTTGCAACACCATCACTTGGCATTCAAAGGAAATTTTTGCAATGGTTAGACATGCCAGATGTAGCTTGTGTCAGCCAAAATTGTTGCCTGGTGTTTTCACAACAAAATGGGCTGCCCAAAGTTCAGTGTCTCCATTGAAATACCTTGAGACTCCTCAGAGGTCAGTGTTCTATCAAGTCTCAGTTTTTCCATGTAAACCCAGACAGGTCTTGGTTTCCCTGTGCTAAAGCCAGGCTTATATTCTGACTTTTTCTCCACTTGTGAAATTTACCAAGACCAGTGTTTTAAACTGCATCTTGAAAAAAACCCAAATGAAGGTCCCCAAGTGGTTGTTTTTCTACCTTGTCCAAATTTACAGGATTTTATGTTCTGTGTGAGAGATCTGTTTCCTGACACATGTCTAGGAACCTCTCTTTCCAGAAAATCCTCTTGGAGAATTCTTGAATCCATTTCCAGCTGTCAGTCACTCTGAGGAGGGGCCAGACTTTCCCTGCAATCTGTAAGTGCATTCATTATAGACACCAGTGTTTAAGGACATGTTGGCAACCCAGAACATGCTGAGGTCCCAGACCTGACAGCAAGCCCACTACAGGTGGACCCAGCTGCTCTTTCTGTGTTTAACTCTTCGCCTGGATTACTCTACCTCATGGTCAGTCTGGTCAGTCCCTGCCTGTTTGTGCACCTGATTCCCAAAGCATTCCAGCTCCAGCCCTGTGACTGTTGGGGAGCAGTGAAACCTGTTTGGGCTCTGTAGAGGCAGAAGAATCTGGCTGTGTGGTACATACAGTGATAAGGACCTATTCTCCAATATTCTGTATTATTCTTTCCTTTTTTAACAGATTAGTGTTCATTTGATCTTCCTTTGGGTGTGTGTTGTCCTCTTTTAATTGCAGTTTTTTGAGTATTCATACCCCTTTGCTTAGCTCCTAAGTTTTCCTAATAAGTTCCTGATGTGTGCCAAGATAATGAAGATGATTAATGAAATTGTTACACTCCCAGATTCTTGTTCTAACTCGCTGTCTTTAAGTGGTTTCAAACTTGGATTTGTCTGCAGCGTTACCTGCAGCACACCCCAGCTGTAGCCACAGAAGCAGAAAAGTGGGAACGTTCAGAGACTGTCATGTAAGAAACCCACTGGAAAGGCAACCAGAGAACAGGCAAGTGCTTGGTGGTTCAGTCAGGAGTTTTACAGAATCCCACAGGGAGGTCACACAGGTACCAGCTGCTCGCTTTCACAATTGGCAAAAGGCGTATTCCTTCTGTGCCAGGCTGCAATTATCTCATATGCCATAAAACAGGACTGGCAGAGGTGGTGAAGGAATCCCAGCTCCACACAGTGGTTCCAGGGGAGTGACTAGATCTCATAATCTCGGTTGTACTGCTTGTTTTCCTAAGCACTTTTCCTCCCAGACTAAAATACAGCAGTTAAGTTCATTAAAAACACTTTAAGTTATAAACAGTCACCGTTTTTCATTTCCTATGCAAACAGCACTGATCTGATAAGTGTGTTTCCTTTCCCAGAGCTGTGAATATTTCTTTGTAGAAGAAAGTTTGCTCTGATAAAAGCTGGTTTAGTAAAGTCTCAGTGTGTGATTCTCTTCCCTCCGACAAGTATTTTGCTTCTCACTGATGTTTTCTTTTCTAAAGACCTGCCCTGTACAGGGAGTTTCAGATGTGGAAAGAAAAACTCTCTTCACAATGCCTTATGGAGGCATTGGATATAATACCCACTACGTGCCTTGAAAAGCAATAAATAGTACTGGTACATTGGCCAGATAATATATACTAAGAAACACGTCCAGTTTACTTCAAGTAGCTTTATTGAAAAAGGTATGTCAGTGTAAAGCAGATTTATCTTTTTCTGGAAATTTGCATGGATTGCAGTGAGGTTTTAAAATACTGCCTGTGTTAGAGATGGTTTTGGTTTCTTCTTGGGATCCTTATTCAGGATCTGAAACAGAGTGGGATGGTAGAGCTGGGAATCATCAGTTGCACTCCTGCCTTTCCTCTCTGAGCTGTGTTTTGCATTATTTCAAGCTTGTGTGGATCCTTCCTTGAGAAAAGCAAAATACTCAGCAAAGAGGATGGGGCACACAGCAGCTGGGAATGGCAGTGCCCAACTGCTGACAGCCCTGGGAGCTTGTCCATGTATGTGGCTGTGACATGGAATATCCTATGTCCCTCTGCCCAGCCAGCCTTGCAGCTTTACCTTCCTAGAGACAGGTGCTGAGCCTTTTCCTTGCTTTGTCCCTTGGCTGATGCTTTGAGAACAGCCCAAGTGCACTGGAAGAACAAATCCTAATGTCTCAGTGAAAAGCTTGACATATTCCAGCCCCATACAAGCTTTTATTCTGTACTGTTCAGTGACCCCACTTGTTATCTGCTTTGTAACAGACCTGGAGAAGAGTCCAGGCACTCACACTGAAGGAGATTTATGGTTCATGCAGTCTGTAGCTCCCAAATGTGTAGAGATTCATTTGCCAGCAAGGATGTGCTGTGTTGCTGCTTCATCCAGAGCTGATCTGGGGCCAAACACACCCCTAGAAACACCTGGTATATGAATGGTAAAAAAAAAAAAGTTATTACTTTCTTAAAACAAGAGCAGAAATAACCTTGTCTGGAACAGAAAACATGCCCTGTAGAGCTAAATGCTACTTTTATTTTTAACTCTGGAATATTTGGAGTGTCTGTTTGAAAATGAAATAACCTCATCATGGTTTATGGCCACATTTTACACACATGCATCATCTCTCTACAAACAAATCAGTTGTTATGATAAGGAGAGAATTTAACAGCTACAGCCAAGACATCTTTCAAGAAATAGCTCTGAAGAGAAGTACAAACCCTTGACAGTGATCTGAAGTGTAGAAAATCTCTGTTCAGTTCCCTTCTATTCCACAGGTTTCTTCTGTGACTTTTGGTGAGTTAATTAATTTCCTGATGCCTCCCTTTAATATCTATAAAATTGCTGTGAAAGTATTTTCCACCCTTCAGCACTATCATGGGGATCAGTGCACCCAGAGTGTATTGCAAGGCAAAGTGGGGCTTAGATGCTGTGGAAATGGGGGCCAGGGCCACAGGAGGAGTTCCCTGTGTGTGTGATGTGAATGTGGCTGGTTTGTCCTCTCAGGGAGCAGCAGTGGGGGCTCTCCCATCTGCACACAGGGAGTTGAACCTCTGCTTCCAGGACGTGTTATTTCTCAACCACTGAGTCTGCACATTAAGTCTACATGGAACAGGGTATCCTCTTGCCTAATTGCAAAACTCTGCTTGAAAATCAATCAAGACAGCAGGCTCCTAAATCATCCTGCTGATCTTCTTGCAACATCCTTTTTTTCCTGTTTCATGTGGAAACTCACTGGCACTCTAAGAATTAATGCCAGCGATTTGTGAACCATTTAGTTATGTCAAGATTATCCATGTCTGTAAAACTAGCCTGCAATTCATTAGCTGGGTCAAGTATATTTAATGATGCTTTGTATCACTGATGACATCACATCCCAGCCTAATTACATGTGCTTTTCTTAATTTTGGTTTTTTTTTCCCTCTAGCTAATATTGCTCTGTCCAAAATATGCTGTTGCTAGCTCACAGTATTATTGGCAAGATTCCCCTGAAAAACCTCCCATGCAGGCAGGGAGGACAAAAGGAAAAAGCTGTGTTATGAAAAAGGTGCAGGGTGGCTGTTCAGGGCCTTTTCATACAGCTGATGTTTATGTTAAAGTACTATGGGCAGAGAGAGATTCTGCTGAAACCTGTAAATCCAGGCTTTCACAGGTGGTCAGGTCCTTACCTCCCCTTGGGAATTTAACCACAGACTATTGATGGTCTCCTTCAGTGCCTACTCTGATAGGTTAAATTTCAGCAGTAACAGCAGGGATCTCAGCACATGAAGAAATATTCAATATCTATGGATTTTACTTTTGAAGTGAAAAAGCTCTTAGGTTTGTTGTAGAAATGCAAAACTTTTTGTTACTGTGGCCAGAGTATGTTCAGACAGTGAGAAGGGTCCCTGGTTTTGGACAGAGAGGTGTACATGAAATCTGAATCTGAAAGATTTCTAGTAAAATTGGCTAATTTTGTCCTTCAGGGCTGGATGGGAAGGCTCCATCTCATGAGGTTAATGACTTCACCTAGCAAAGGGGATTGTTTTGAAAGCAGAGCAGGAGCCTCAGTAAATCCTGTTTGGTGAATTGTCCTTATCGCATGTGCTATGTCTCTCCAAATGCCTCTGCACAAACCCACTAATTTTTCAGCCGTATAGTCTTTTTGCCTCAGAATCTAATAGTGTATTTATTAGTTAACAGCTTGGGGATGTAGGAGACCAAGACCCATTTTCAGAGAAATTCTTCAGGCCAGATTTGCCAGGACATACTCTCTTTGCCTGCCATTTGCTGTTGGATATGACCCAGTGAGATGCCTTACGGACATGAATCATTAGACATTGACTTTTTAAAAGTACAGCTTAGAGTATCTTGACCTTAGGAACATAATTTTTATTGTCTTTTACTGAGATGGTGTTTGTAAGAACTGGGGTGAGTCACTTTCAGAGATGTGCCAGCACTGTGACTGTGTGGGATACACCTTTGAACACATTCAGACTGCTCAGGTTGACTGTGACCCTGCTCAGCTGGCCATGGGCAAATGCTAAATGTGTTTTTATTGGGTTTGAGCATGAGTCTCTAGTGAGTTATCTGCCTCTCATCTCTCTAGACACTGGATATACAATGAAATGAAGAAATACATCCAGACCTGGGCAAAGGAGAGCTTGGGCATGCAGTGGAGGAGGGAGGTGCTTGAAGTTAATGGCAAGGCTTTTACAGTTATGGGACAGTTGTGGCTGGGAATGATACATAATAATTATGCCTGTTTATGCCCACATTTGCTGTTTTCTAGGTAGTAAGGACTTGTTGCTGTCCTTCCATGGTAATTTTCTGAACAAAATGCTGAAAGGTCTGAATTTGTAGCACTTTTTTTAAAGTTACATCAAGAAAATACTGGTTCTGGTAAATCATAAATAATCTTGCTATTGTGAGTTTGGTTTCCAGCTGGGTAGAAATGAGCTTCCTCTTCCCTTACAGGCGATCCTGCATTTGCCATTCTCCTGCAAGGGCTTGGATCACCGGTGCTCTGCTGAGTGTTTTTAGGAACAGCCTCCCCTTCCTGGCTGTGGCAAGGTCTCCCAGGCAGTGGGCTCTGGCTGGCCCTTCTCTGCATCCAACTGTATCTAAGTGCAAAGAACTGGTCCAAAACATCTTGAAGCCAGCCTTTCCCCTGCTCTTGCAAGTGTTTAAATTGTTCTGTTTGAATGCTGAAAATGTGATGTTTTAGGGTTGCCTAGGCTTTGCTTTCTCTCCCCTGTGGCAGACAGCTCCAGCTCAGACTTACTGCAGGGCAAAATTCAAAAGTCTTAGAGATTTCTGACCCTGTGTCCAAGGCCAGGAAACTGAAGTTGAGCCAAAACCATTGGCACCACTGCTGAGAGTTAATAAATGCATTCATTCCTGTAGTACATTTTTATTGGCATGAGCAAGGCTTAATACATACCACCTTGTTTTTCTCTGTGCCTGAACAAGGAAAGTTGTGCAAGTTGGACTTACCAGTGATTAAGAGACCTAAGCAGGTTGGACTGATAAGATCACAGATTTTATGACCGCTCTGCCATTATATCATCTTATCTGAGCTCCTGTGCAGGACAGGTTGTAGAGCTTCATCCTTTATTCTTCTTCAGTCAATGCATTTTGTTAGAGTGAGATTTCTCTCTAGAGGCTAATAGTCATTACTCTCTGGATTTGAGTTCTTGTGGGCATGTTGCAGAATCACAAGCAGCTGGCTCAGAGCTTCTAAGGCATTTTCTGTTCCTGGTTCCAGATGTGATATTCCTGACACTTCTGTAAAATACACACTGAATTAAAGAAATTAAAAGTACCCATGAATTGTCCTGGAGCCAGTCCCTTGGGATGCACTCCTTGCACATGGATTGCTTCCTTCCAAGAGCACATCTCCAGCCCCATCTCCTCAGCCATCTCTCCCTCCACATTTCTCACATGCTTACAGCTGCTCTTTCTTGAGTATGTCTGAGATGAGATCCTGAGGGTTCTTCTGATGGGCTTGGAGCATTTGGGGTTTTTTCACCAGTTTCACAGCTGGCTGGGCATGGGCCGTGCCCAGAGGCATCACTGCAGCCCCAGCTACAAAACCTGCCCAGTACAGCACTCGGGGTGAATATGGGGGTGCTGGTGCACAAACTGACTGTGGCTTGTTCATGGAATATTTGGGTTCTCAAGCATAAATTGCATGGGCATTCATGCATAGGCTGATTGGGTGCTCATGCATAAAACACATCCCTCAGTTGTTTGGGTGCTCATGCATGAAGTGTTGGAGTGCTCGAGCATGACCTGAGAGGACATTCAAGCATGCACTGATTAGGCACTTGTGTACCACTAGCTGGGTGCTCATGCATGTACCAGCTGGGCAGCCATGCACAAACCAATCACATGCTCATCATGAATTAACTGTGCCCTTATGAACAAATGAATTCGCTGCTTGTACACAGACTGATTAGGCACCCATGTGTGTACTAATTGGACACTCCTGCATTAATTGGGTGCTCATGCATGAACTGCTGGATCATTCCTGCATGAACTTTCTGGGTGGTGTACACGGGTGAAGCAATTTTACACTCGTGTGTGACCCAGTGTATTGTTTCGGCACTTGTGCATGAGCTAATTGAGTGCTCTTGTGTAAATACCATAAACCCTGCAATTTATGCCCGATACTCCCATTCCTGTGCCTTCCAAAACCTTTAGCATTTTGGGTGGTTTGGAATTGAGTTTGAATTGTGCAATCTAGGCCTAGAGCTGAGTTGGGACAGTAATTAGAAACAGATGGCACAAAAGAAGAGCTGCCTCTCTTGCAGAGATTAATGACCATCACTTATGTGTTCTGTGCCATCCTAGAACATCCTCCCAGCTCACTTAGCTGCTGTTCCTGTCCTTGCTCTTTGTACACACCAGATTCCCTTTGTTCCAGATCACTCCACTGTTCTCCCCAAGCCTCTTTGTTTCCTTCATAGCCTGTAGTTTTAGAGCTCATGTTCATTGCTTTCTTTACAGAGAGCAGCTTTAAGCTAAACCGTACTTTCTTTCCTTTTGTGTCCTTGGGTCTTTCTCAGGTCCTGTGTGTGGGTGTGCCTCTGTGCTGGCTGAAAATTGCTTCTTTTAATCCTGAGACTGATGTTCAGGTGCTCACCCAGTAAGGCCTTATTTCTTGAAGAAATACTGATTATATTACAAAGGGAATGAGCACCTTGAGATGAAACAAACCAGCACCTTTCTTAGCATGAAGTGTCTGTCAACAACCAAAATCGGTGCTTGAGTGAGATGATTTCTTTAAGATCTCCTCATGACCTACCTTAAGACTGCCACCACAGCTAAGAAGAAACGGAAAAACTGCTTGCAGTACAAATTGTTGTGGTAAATATGTACCAAATATATCATGTAAGTACATATGTGAAACACATGCCTATGGCTCAGGCTGCCATCCCCAGATGTCCCTATTCCACACACACGCCTCCTTCCATCCTTTGGTGTTGCTGTAGGGTGGGATGCTCTTCTGGGAGAGCCAGCAAGCAGCAAAAGAGTTGCTGTTCCCTTAATTTCTCCAATTAGATTCAGTACTTGTGATAGAGAGCTCCCCAGGAAACAGGCAGTTGTGCTTGAGGATTTTTTGCAGGCTCTTTGTGATAATTTCTCTTTGAAGACTAAGACTTTTAGTGTGACCAAAATCAATATATACTTAAAAAAAAACCCAACCAACCACCCCGCCTCTGCAGATGTGATGGCACCACTTTCTTGTTTAAAGAGAAACTGATCTCTGGATGAGCTGCAAGGGGCAGCTGGTTTGTCCAGTTACTCATACAGGCCAGGGGTGTGAACATGCAGGTTGGTTCCCTGCACCACCACAAAACTCTATTTCTGGTGCTGGATACAAGCTTTTGTTTCTGATTTCTAGGAAGTATAATTCAGAATTTGTAACTATACATTTTGTGTAGAAAATGTTGAAGAAATCAGCTCTGTGGGTGGCATTCATCCAACTTCATGTTTTATTGGTCTTAAACAAACAGCACTACCCTGTTGGTCGCTATTGCATATTTCCAAGAGGCTGATATTGTGGTTTTGAGGTTTCAGGCAGGAGCCTGATTGGAAATAAGGCACAAATAAGATACAGCAGCTGTCTACAGCCTCTTGTTCTGGGCTCATGGACTGCAATTTTAGCAGTCCAGACCTACAGTGCAGCAATATAAACAAGGAAGTAATAGACCAGCTCCATTCAGGACTTTCCACTCTAGAAACACAAAGGTTGGATGTATCAAACTGGATGGCAACTGGAACATTGTTCAGCAACTGGGAGAGCCCTGACACTGTCCCTGGAGCCCAATTTGGCTTTCTGGGGCTGCTGGGGGCTCCATATTCTGCTGGCTGAGGGGCAAACTGCAAGGAGATCCTGGCTGCTGTGGTTAGCACAAGGTGGACCTTCCTCTGCCCTGTTTCAGAGATCTTCCTCTCCTTTGCTTCCTCACTCTTGCCAGCTGCTTTGGGAAAACCAGTGTCTGTGTGGGCCTGGCCACTTTTAACAGCAGCACATTCTTCTGCCAGATTCAATGGACAGATAACCATGGCCTCTTCATCTGTTGGATTATCCCTGCAAAAATCAAAACTCTGATGGTCCCCAAGGCAGAGCCTTGTTATGGTTCGTCTTTGGGATGGATGCTGCACTGCACATGACTCATGTGAACAATGAAGCCAGTGAAGCACCCTGAGTAAAGATGTGTTAGGATAAAGGTTTATTTTGGTTTTGTTTTCCCCTCCCTGGATTTTTTTGAGTCTTTCCAGGCTTTTGCAGTGATTAATTGTTAAACTTCTGGCAAGCATGTTGTCTTCTTGAGTTTATGCAGGTATAAAACAAATGTGCAGACACCTATTTATCTGATGAACAAACTCCCTCTGGAGCAGAATTTTGGCTTCTGTTTCTGGCTTTGCCATTGATCACTGTAACACATGAATGGACCCGACCTCAGTTAACATATTGATAAATGGGAGATAAAAATATTCATTCCCTAGCAGGTGCCTTGGGAATTAGTAACTAGTTTTAAAGCATTCTTAGAATCCTCAGTATGAGATAGGTTACCCTGGGAAGTGGTGTGATCCATGCTGGTCCTCTGATGCATTTCCCAAATCTGTTCTGGGTTCTGTACTGGGGAAAGGGCTGTTGGAGCTACAGTTTGCAGGTGGCAGATGGCTTCACCCTGTCTCCTGCATTAGGTGCTGTCTGCTTCTCCTGCAGTCATTTATGGCATTGTATGATGGGGCAAAATCCATCCCAGACAGGTCTGAGCACAACTGGGGCCCCGGTTGTTACCCCAGTACAAATGATCCCCCACCCTGCCTCTGTGTGCTCTGCAGGGCTGGAGCTCCGTGTCCGCCTGGTTGCTGCCAGCTGATCAGAGAGGGAGTTAGTAAGGTTTGTTTCCATCTGGTAAACAGAAAACATGGAGCAGCCCTTCCCACAGTTTGTTGCTCCCTGTTCAGATAATTCATTTCCACGCTATTAAAATGCAAATGTAATCCCCACCCTTTAAACTAATTATTGTTAAAACTCTTTCTGCAACCAATGTGTAGTCTAAATGAAAGCTGGGACTGAGTAAGCCAAGGATGGAAATGAAAGCATTACCTGGTGCTCCACTCAGTGCTGCATTCCTGAGGTGTTTTATCTGATCCTGTACAATTGCCACAGGCCTTTTGGGGCAGGATTCTGCTCCTCTTTGTGCTGAGCTGCCTGGGAGGAGCTACCTGAGCAGAGGTGATGGCTTTCACCAGTGTAGGACTGGTGCAAGTGAGGAGAGAGTTGGACCCAGTGCCTCCTTCCTGTCAGGAATGAACTGCTCCAGTTGGAGAGAAATCTTAATTGCTGCTGAATCAGTTAGGCCATCTTTAATGAAATCCTCCTCTCCCCAGCCTTGACATGTGATTTTTATCTTATTCTCTGTTAACAGTATTTAGTTATATTAATGGCTTTCCTGGCACGAGCCAACATGGTTTTTGACCTATTTGATTTTGGTAATTCTTTCTCTTGCACAAAGAATAGCCCCATCATATTTGCAAATCAGAACCAGTTTTGCCCCAAGTTTGTGCAGTGAGAAGAACAAGTTACCCACACAGGCACCTGCCTGTGGTTTCTTCACTGCTGGCCCTGCCATCAGGGGTGCCACCAAGCCTCTGCTGACTTACAGCAGGAGAAAGCTCTGAAAGCCTTGTCCAGGGACCTGCTGGCTGTTCCCAAGATGATGCCTCGCTGCCAGAGGGAAATCAAAGGGCACAAATGATGGAGGCTCCAGTTCCTTCTTACCTGCTGAGCACTGGGACAGTGATTGTCTTCATTTGGAGCAGAGTGTAAAGCTACAAGCCAGACCAGAACAAGTTATTACTCAGCACAAATAAACCTATAATAATGTGTCCATCTGTGTTTATAGATCGGAATTTAACAAGAAGCTAAACCAGTTAAGATCACTGGAGCTGTCCTTGGCTGCCTGAGGAGTGAGGGTGATGCTGTGGGGGAGCAAATGCTCCTGGGATACTTGGACAGGAGTGAGAGAAAGCAACAGAAACCAGGAGTGAAAGCAGACACTTTGTGCAGCTGGTCCTACTGCATGCAGAGTTGTTTTGTGCCATGTACTTTCTTGTGCTTTATTCAGTTTAATTTTAAACATCTCACTTGATGGGACTTCCATGGTTTCCCTTGGGAACTCGTTCCTAAGCCTGCCCTAAATTTCCCTTCATCCTTATCTTAGATCTCCCCTTTTTAAAGCACACTAATGAAGTGAAATACTCCTTCCCCTTTTCTCTGTGTTTCTTATGATATTAAAATATATTCCTCCACACCTGGGTTGGCAGGGAGGAATTTAAATTCATTCTGCAGCTATGCTGGAGCACTCAAGAAACGCTTACCTCCATGGGAAAGGGTTTTAATAAACCCCCTGCAACTGCAGCCAGTGGTAGACTCAGAACTTGTCTTTCTAGGGCTCATCTTTCAGTGTTTCATTGTATCCTGGGCCATCATAGAACAGTAGGAAAATATATATTCTCCAGGATTTTTGAGTATCCCAGGAGCATTTGAAGCAGAGGAGCTTTCTGCCAGGCCTGTGTGTCACTAGAGCAGGGGCAGATAGGGTTTCATATCCAGCCAGCATGGGGAACCTCCAGAAATGGAGCTTAGAAAACAGCCTGCCAGTGGGTATTAACCACTTCTAATCAACACTGCTAGATGTTAAGTTTATTTTACTAAAACTGCACAGAAAAAGGGAAGGGGTTTTTTTCTGGTTTTCGTATTTTTTCTGAGCGTTATTAATAAATTAATAAACAAGATGTTTTCTCTAGAAGATTTTTTGATCTTGTAATTTTATTTAATAAAAATGAACTTAATATTGACCTGGATATTTTGAACTGAAATATTGGAATGGGTATTTTTTTGTTGATTGTGTTTTCTTCTACTCTTTAAATCTTCTTTACCAGTATTCATGGAAACATTATGCCTAATATTTCAGGATGGCCCGACCAGATTTCAAAAAAGAAGCCACATAATTTTTTTTGTCCATCTCTGAAATTTAAAATTGAGGTTCTTCCTTTTTTGCATAAAGAACCCAAGGGAATGTTGATTTGAAGTTTGAATTTATGCATTTTTCTTTCAAAATATCTTGGCATAGAAGGGGAAAAATGTAGGGAACAAAAAAGAACAAAGGCTCACTGCAGAAATGAGCATGATGACAGTGCAGTGAGGCAGTTTATGACCAGAATTGTTCAAACAGCTGGAGATTGTATTACACTGTTTATCATGTTTAAATCCATGTCAAAATGACATATATTATGGAAGTTTTTGTGTGAGATTGGGAACTAGGTATTATGTGAAAAAGTTAACCATATGTTTTAATATTCTTCTGGGGACAAGAAATCTAGCTAGACTAAAGGGAAGAGTGAGTTCACCCGAGAAGTCGTGTCCTCCTGGGACAGGTGGGTTGGTGTGGGCTGCATGCAAAACACTTGGGTGGTTTGCAGAGCTCCATGAATCTTATAATTAATTTTACTTTTCCCCCTCCAATTTTTATCTCTTTATAAATATCACTGTGTTTGATGTGTTCTTCCTCCCTAATTGTCTAATGGGCGACGGAGCTGGGGGAGAATCAGTTCCTTCCCTTTGACATTTTCTCTCATCTGTGATGGAGCAGGAGTGTACCTGGGGCTGCTACCTGATAGTCACATGTCTACTTTCTGTTTTCCCTTACTCAGAGAGACTTATTCTTGTCATCACATTTTGCTTGTGAACACTCCCAAAATTTGCAAGTCAGCAGAAGGCTGGAGCATGGCAGCGCTCCCTTGGCCTACTGGACAGACTGAATTTCACCCACTAAATATGTTTCAAACAGCAAGAATTCAAGCAGCTCACAATTTCTATGGTCATTTGTGCTAATGAAGTTTGACAGGCTGAATGTTAATGGAAAATAAACAGGAGAGGGGGGGTGCTAACAAGGTCATAATGAAGCTCACATTTAAATTGAATTGAAATGAATATACGAAGGCTCATGGGAAATACTTCCTTGTTCTCCTCTAGGCTGTAGTGCAGCATGTGGTAGCAATGGGCAGTTTGTGAGTGGCAGAGTAAAAGAAAGCTATAGCTATTCTGCAAGGACAAATTATATGTAGCTAAATGAAGAAAACTGACTCAAGAAAGGAGGGAAGCAGGAGAGGATGTTTTTTTACAGGAGCTCATCAGTCACAGCAGCTCACTCTTGCCCTCTTGTTGCTGTGACTCCCAGCTAACCACACTTATGTCTCCAGTGTGATTCCCATTGATTTTAAAGACACAAGCCTGTAGGGAAGCACTGATCTGGGGTCAGATTTTACCAGATGTGAACACTCTCAAGTCCTCTTGAATCCAGTTCTGAAGGCAGGATTGCTTTGCTGCTTGCAGGAGGGGCCTCAGCCCAGACCAGGCTGGTTAGCAAATCCTTTAAAAAGTCTTTTACTACTGCCATGGTGAATCTTTTAATTTGTTCTATTTTAAATAATGGCTGACTACAGACAAATGAGTTACTCACATTCTCTCTCGTGCGTGCATGCAGGGAGTATGTCATAGCCGAGGAATTGGGCTGACTTATCCAAAGCTGCTGGCTCTTTCTTTCAGGCGTGCTTTCCTAATTCCAGATGGATAAGAAAACAGTGGTGTGCAAGGAACCATCCCCCTCCATCTCCTCCTCCCAACTTTGGCATAGTTGTGTTTATTGCCTGCAACTATGGGAGTTTCAATATCCTTGCAAAGTTCTGTCTGAGGAGAGCCGGCAAACAGAACGTTATTGGTGCAAAACCCTCTGTAACCATCAGATGCTTTTCCATGACTCAAAAACATTTCAGACTCTTTTGTAATAAATGTAAATGGCAAACCAGAGGTCAGGGATGGTCTCAAGGGCAAAGGCTAGTGTCTAATCTTTATTTTCTCTTTATGAGCTGCTGTAACAACTTTGAATGTATGAAAGAAATCAGCAGAAATGTGAGACAAGGCAATCTTATTAGGAAACTGGTACATAGCTTCTCAGACTTGTTCCTTGACCTCCTTTGAAACAGCCATGGGGCCAGAATCCTCAGATGGTGCAAAAGCATAAATGGAGCTGTGAATTACTGTAGCAGGGATTTAGTGTTTCTGTTCAATGATAACTTTCCTTCACCCACCCAGAGTTTTCAGACGTTTTAGTCTTGATTTTAATATAATGGTTCTCTTAACCATTATATTAAAATCGTTATTTTTCAAATTACTGTGGAGATGACAAATAGTTTGAGCTTAGCACTTGTGGATATGTTCAGGAAATGGAGCCAGTTTATAAGATGAAAGGTTTGGTCCTGCAGTGATCTTTAAAGCTGATCCTCCAAAGTGTCCTTAGGAATCTGGGGGCAATTTTGGGTTGGACTCTTGGTTGACATTTACATTTACAAAAAACAGGGTTTTTGCCAGTTAAAGATCATTTGATACTGTTTGCATGAGAGGAGATAGTAGTGCCAATTTATTAGGCTGAATGCTCAAGGTTTTTTAATTAATTTGCATATTTCAATAATGCCCTGTACCATATGCATGACATTTTGGCTTGACAACCAAAATTCCTTTGTGTCCAAAAGGATGTTCCATTTGCCACTCCACGCCACATAAAATGTTTCACTTTTGGGCTGTTGGATTTGGGGCAGAAGAACCAAGATTTGCAAAGCTGCCCAAGAAGGAGGAAATGCTGGCACTTGCTCTGTACAATACTGGGTTAGAGCCTGGGATCCAATCCCAGTCCCAGGTTTGATCCCCTTCTATTTAAAAGGTGTTCTAATCTTCCCCTACCAGGCTTTAAAGCCCTTTTAGGATGGGGGACTCACTTAGGCTCTCCCCAGTGCCCCGTGCTGGGCCATGAAGGGAAAGGACTGCATCCCCATGCCAGCCAGGAATGAGTGCTGTCCTCAGTCCCCTCTGCCAGCCAAAACTGGGCAGCAGATTCATCCTGCGGCCAGATATTGTTTCCCAGCAAACAAATAATTTTCCAGCAAGTTTGCTGTGTCCCAGAAAGAGATTTCATCCCTTTCTTGCTGAGGCATTGCATGCCTGCTGCACTTGATGTTAAGTTTCCCAAACCATCCCATGCTGTTCAACCACATTAAATATTGTGCTGAAGCTAATTAAGATGACAGTCTGGGAATGTTTTTATTAACTTTGCTTGCTGAATTTCCTTCCCCCGAGATCCTGGCTCTTGTAAATAACTTTCAAAAGCCGATTCAGAGCATTTCTCTTTTACCACGTTCATGTTGGTGTTAGTCTGGAGGTTGACAATGGACTTAATGCCTGTGTTAGTGTAAAGGAAGAGTGGACATCTAAATGCTTAGACTAGTTTAATCTAGAGGGATGTGCCTGACACGCCTGTAGAGCAGTTCCTTAAGGATGAGAAAACAGAATGTCTGACATTCAGTTCTCCTTCAGCTGAGTGTCAGTGCAACGGGCATTTCTGACAGTGCCCAGGCAGTGTCACAGAGTGCCAGGAGGGCTGGGGCAGGTCCTGCACTCCTCAGCTCTGGTCAGTCCCTGTCAAAGGCAGAGGAGCCTCAATGTGTGAGGCTGTGAGTGGTGCAAACCATGGCCAGTTTTTTGATGTGATGGTTTCTGACTTGGAATTTTCATTTTTCGGGTTCTTAATATTTTACATGTAAAAATTCAATTAAGGAAAAATGTACTTCTGTCAGGCTTTAGGCTGCAGGTCTGAGAATTGAATGCTCAGGAAAAGTCTGAACTGTTTCATAAATATGTCTCAGGGACCTTTAGCTGCCTTCAGGCTGGTTCCTGTGCCAGGATTTAAAGTCACTGTAGCCCTTAAATCTGATGAAATTCTTCCGTTGCTTCTTTGTGAGGAAGTGGTTGAAGTTGCAGAATCTGGTCAGCCTGTAAAAGCTGTTTCAGTTGTTGATGAAGGGCCAGTCCTCATGAAATCATTGAGAACTTTTTCCATTGGGATGATAAATGGTCAAGTCCTTGAAAAAATATCCTATATTTTAAAAAATGCCCTCTGAGCATCAGAGTGAATAGAGGTGAGGGCAGAATGTTGTGTATGCTGCAAATCTCCTGTGAGGGCACAAAGGAGACAAACACATTGGGGGACTGGTGAGGAATGGGAAGGGGATCTAAATATGACATAGAAAGTCCATTTATTTCCTAGTAACCCCAGACATATTAAGGACTGGCACATACAGCTGACACATAAACAAACTGTGCTCTCTCTTTTAGAAAATATGTGAACAGGGTTGCTCACTGTCAGTCGTGCAGGCAAAAAAATAATAAACCCAGATGTATATTGCAGAGGGGTGGAAATGCTCTGAATTCTCCCAGCCAAAATCCAGGCGTTGAGAGGAGCTTGAGGAAGGACTCTCCTTGGGGTCATTGGTGGTGGCACTGCATTGTCTGTGCTCCTCTTACTTCAGGACATGAGGAAGTTTGGAAGAGGACATGGCATGGTCCTTACTTCAGACATGGGCTTTTCTGTCCCCTAAATGTTACCAATTTGTTTTCCTCTCTACTCTCATCTCTTTTGGGCTGTTGTAGCAGAGAGGATGCTGATGCCATGAACTGCTGGCTCTATTTTTCTGCCTTTTACCCTGGTGTAATTTGAGCAAGGAGCTGGTCTGGGAGCATCACTGCTCTGAGTCTGCATGGCCATTGAGGAAAATTATTGAGTGTAAATTTAGATTTTGTTAATACTGGATGTGAAATAATTATTTTTCAAGTGACAAGAGGATACTAACCATGAATTACTTCATTAGGCAGCAGTTTTAAGAGAACCCAAACCACCACTCAAAGATGTCCAGTAAAGAATGACCCAATTAGCAAGCCCTGCTGCCTGCCTTCTACCCATCACTGGGACGTGTTAGGATTTTTCAAGTTAAACTGTTAATGTGAGCTGTTAACTGTGTGTTGTGCCAATAGTTAGAGGTCCCTGACACAAATTAGATCCCATTTTGTTTATGTTTTTTCCTGAAATGGGGGTCAGCTGTGCAGGAGAGCCATAAACACTTTTGCTTCAAGCGCATTTTTCTAACCTTGTTGTCTGTAAAATTGCAAAAGACAGAGATTTGTTTTGTTTAATTCTTTTGTTTGCAGTGGAAGAGTCTTGCCTTGGTTGTGCTCGGCTAAGTCTAAAACCTTCAGAAAAAAAAAGTTTCTCTAATATAGACAGTTGGATGTGCAAAATAAGTCTGATACTTCCCATCAGGGAATTTCCACCTGTATTTTGAGATCCAAAATAAAATTCCCTGCACACTGGTATTTTTTGGTTTGTGTCAATGTCCAGAATTTCCCAACAAGTTCAGTATCCCCATATGCTGTATAAACAAGAGGGAAAGATTTGGCCCAAGCAAGTGTACAATCTAAATAGAAAACAAACTGAGAAAAGTTAAGGATTTTTTTGGTGAGGTTTTTCAAGACCCACATCTAGTTGTAACTATAGTAATATCTAATTTTATTATTGTTTATCCTACAAAAATTATAGGATCACTTCTCAGGGTCTTATCGTGAGTACTGCCTTAATTAGTGTTATTTGGAAAGTCCCAGCATCTAGAGTTAAGATGTTGCATAAGACTCAGCTTTTATGTAAAAAACCCCAGCAAGTTTCTTATCTTTGTGATTTTCAAGGGAGCTTTGGGGATTGAGATTTTGAAAAAGCTCACAAATTTCTGATCTTTAAGAAGTCTGACTCATGAATTTTTTCATCTCTAGTGTTAGAAATATTGGTAAAATGCTGGTGAGAGAAACAGAGCCGAACACAGGGCTCACAAATCCTTGTTGCTTAATGGGATAATCATTGTTGTGCCTCAGAGTTTATTTTGCCCGGAGCCCTGCAGAAATGGAAATCTCCAGTTTCAAACCTGTCCAGAAGTGAAGTAAATAAAGCAGTATTTCAGTTCAGTTGCTCTGGTTCCTCAAGGCCTTGCTGCCTTGCAGGTAGAGAAGGTGGGACTCCATGGAGGAGCAGGCTCTGTGTGGGACTTCTTGGAGGAGCAGGCTCTGTGTTTGGGAATCTGCTGAGTGCCAAACCCGGGGTGTGCAGAGCTCCTGGCCATGGAATGGGACAGCAGAGGGTCAGACTGGGCTGATCCTGGGCATGGAGGGGGACAGCAGAGGGTCAGTCCAGGCTGATCCTGGGCATGGAGGGGGACAGCAGAGGGTCAGTCCAGGCTGATCCTGGGCATGGAGGGGGACAGCAGAGGGTCAGTCCAGGCTGATCCTGGGCATGGAGGGGGACAGCAGAGGGTCAGTCCAGGCTGATCCTGGGCATGGAGGGGGACAGCAGAGGGTCAGTCCAGGCTGATCCTGGGCATGGAGGGGGACAGCAGAGGGTCAGTCCAGGCTGATCCTGGGCATGGAGGGGGACAGCAGAGGGTCAGTCCAGGCTGATCCTGGGCATGGAGGGGGACAGCAGAGGGTCAGTCCAGGCTGATCCTGGGCATGGAGGGGGACAGCAGAGGGTCAGTCCAGGCTGATCCTGGGCATGGAGGGGGACAGCAGAGGGTCAGTCCAGGCTGATCCTGGGCATGGAGGGGGACAGCAGAGGGTCAGACCGGGCTGATCCTGCCTCTCCGGCCGCCCCATCCAGCGCTCCGCCGCCCCTCGGCCCTGCGGGAGCTCCTGACCCCGGTCTGGACAGGAAGCTGGCGGACGGCTCGCTGCAAGGTGTTGAGGGGAAAATAGATTAGTCTGAGACAGAGCGAGTCTCAGAGCTGTCATGGTGCTTTAAAAAATAAAGCTTGAGGTAAACAAAGCAACACGCCTGCTTCCACGCAGTCTGTGGGATCGCTGCCGCCAGCCTTTCTGACCGGCTCAGGAATTCCACCTATTTCCGACCCCAGCTCCTCTCTGCCTCCCAGTGTTGCCCAAGGCTGCCCCGTGTCCAGACACACGGTGAGCATTTAACTCCTGCTGGGGGCCGAGGTGAGCATTAACTCCTGCTGGGGGCCGGGGCACAGGGCAGGGCTGGGCCTGGGCTCTGTCCCCGGCACAGCAGCGGAGGGACCCGGACACGGCTGCCGGGCCCTGGCCTCCAGGCCTAGTCATGGCTCCTTGGCTTATGCACCATAGGTTTTGTAGTTCAGGTCTTTACTTCAAATGTGTTAAACACTAGATCATTTAATACTTCTGCTGAGGTAACTGGATGGGTTTTGTCTCTTTTGTTGCCGCTGCTGCTGAGACAGTGCCCTGCTGTAGCTGGGATATGGGAACAGCTGCACAAGACTGAGGAAGTTCAGCAAATACATCACAAAGGAAAGTGCCAAAGCTACAGGGACCTCAGGTATGATCACATCACTGCTTAGTTAGAGACTTGCAAACATGATCATTCCGAACAGAAGTCCTTTAAAGTTTACTTTGTGAATGAGGTGGTAGTTGGCACCCCTGACATGAGCTGTGTGAGGGGCTGCTGCCCTGCCTGCCCGTCTCAGAGTTACTGCAAAAGGAATGAGCATTTTCTGCCCTCCACTCAGATTTTCCAATTCTTTTATTAATTGGATTTTACTCAAGTCGTATGAAATTGAAGCTGTCCTGCCACTCACCTCCCATTTCAGCTCTCCAAACAAGGTGTGCATGATGCATACTTAATTTTTTTCTTGTTAAAAGGATGAATTTCACCCTGTGTGGCACACGATGGGAAATAAAAGCCAGCCCCCTTCCTCCAGGCTTTCTGGTTTTGTTTCCTGTAGCCATGCTCTACCTGTTGCAGCACAGCACACTAGCCACAGCTCAATTCCTTGCGTGGAGGAGAAAAAATTTCTGCCAGAAGAACTTTAAAAATAGCATCCTCCTTAATCCCTGCTCTGATTTCCACCATGAGTGACCATTAGGCATGAAAATACCAGTAAATTTTATTGGCAGTAAAAAATTGCACATATTATTTGAAAACCAGAAAAGAGGCAAGAAAAATGTTATGGAACCATCAAAAGCTTCATGAGGAATCCTCTTATCATGTTTGCCCCGGGAGTTTCAGCTGCTCTGATATGAATACTGTCTTACTGAATGCCTTGCATGACTTTTTATAGAAGATGAAGCAATTGGTTCTGGAAGAGTTATTCCTAGAGTCACTTAAAACATTGTCCTTTGGGTGACAGCAGCAATTCAGTAATCATTTTGCCTTAAAATGGTCATATTAAACAATAAAACTTTCTTGTGGGATCTAAACATATAATTATTAATTGCAGGTTCTCCGTCATTAGCTAAGGTTATATTTAAATATAAATTTTATATCTCTAAGACCAACATTATAAATTACATTGGTTTGAGAACTTGATGCAATTGATAAAATGTTTGAAGGAGGGTGGATACATCTCTTGTCTGAAGCTCTTTTTCCTTCATTCTTTCCTATCTTGTTTCCTAAATGGGTTTTGGAATTTTGAAAGCATAACAAGCAGAAAGAAAGAGTTGTTTTTTTGAGGGGAAAGATTTTAACTGAGAAATGGTCTTTTATCTAAAATTTAAACCTTATTAAAATACATTTTTCTTCTAAACTGAATGTCTTTGGGGGGTTTTTTTGTTG
>NW_005054395.1:1795168-1807220 GCF_000277835.1 Geospiza fortis | reverse complement strand
GTAGGGAAATACAATGAACATTTTAACATATTGTATAAATTAAAAAGAAGCAAAGAAAAACTGAAAAATCCATCCATTTCATACACGGCAACTTTGACCATTTTTGATGAACTAGACTTGGGTTTTTGTCCATCCTGATTGTAATACTGCCTGAAGAAGAAAAAGAAATATTGGAACATAAAACATATATCAAAGTTCTCCTTGTTTAGTTGGTGTGGCTCCAAAAATAATTTAAATACTTCTAATTTCTCTTTAATTAGTTCACATAGAGGCATGGTTACTATGAAAATTAATGAATCAGGCTGACACCTGCTGTATTGACACAGCCAAATTCCTTCTTGATCTTGAAACTTTGCTCCACTCGTGTGTCACCTGCCCATGTAACCAGATAGGTCACTCAATACATCATGTTATGCTGTGATGAATCATGAGATGATTCAAAGATGTATTTTTAAAGTGTGTTTAATAGAGGGAATGAGCAGAAACTCAATTTGATGTCTGTTTTCCACTCATTTGCTACAAATTGATGGGAATTACACTTTCTCCCACTGGATTTTCTCTTTCAGTGCTGCCCTGAGTCCCGTGTGGGTGATTCTGATGTTCAGTGTCTCACCCAGTGATGCAGCAGTGGTTTACATGGGGCAGCTTTCGTTGGCTTCAGTGGAGCTGAGATGAAAACTGAAGGATTCCTTTGATTCCTTTGAATTTCTTCATCCTGGGAGCAAAGCTAGGATGTTGAAAACTGGTTGGTATTTGCAGGTGAGCCACTCACCCCACATTGAGAATCTTGTTAGAGAACAGAACACCATCCTCATCCTGAATACCTCTATTTTATAGCAGCCCACATAAATTTTCCTTTGAATTTCATGTGTGATGTGAAGACAACTTGCTTTTTGTCTGATGTGAAGACAACTGTCTAGACATCCCTTTACAAAAAAAAAAAAGAAAAAAATATTTCTATCCTGCAGTCTGAGAGAGGCCAGAGCACAAGTGCAGGTAAATATGGGACATGTGAGATTGATTTGGTACCATAACTGGGAAGGTAAGTACTTGCACTCAACTCCGAAAGAGCTGCAGCTCTGTTGCAGTGTTCTACACAGCTTTTACATCTCACTCCTACTTACCTGCTCACTGTTGGTGGGACCAGAGTATTCCATTTCCCCAAGAGCCTTAATGGTTTGTTTGTTCATAAATAGGCAGTGGTTCCTGGGAGGGCTGCAATTTTTTTGTTGGTTTGGTTTTGTTTTGTTCTCTCATGAAAGTACCCAATCATCCCAGTGTCCTGCTATTCACTGCAGTTGGCTTAAGGGAGAAAATAGAGACATACTGAGCTGGCTGAGTGCCTCAGTATTGACAGTGTGCTTGTGTATTTGCAGTGCTTAGTGTTTTCCCTAAAAACTTCATTCCATTATTCTATCTTCACATTTCTTCTGATCCTAGGGGACATTACACTGACTTTCATATCCAGTGCTTGTTCTGTCCCTGGAACTTTGTGTACAAGTGGATATTCCTGGTGTCTCTCATGCAGCCCTTCAGTGCCCAGAGTTTATCCTTCTGGATCTCCATTTTCTCTGAAATACTGTCCAGCTCAGCAAGGGCAAGAACCTTATAGGCAGCTTTTCCCTCTTGTTTTGGACTGAATCAAAAAAGCCTCAACCTAATGCCAGACAGAATATTAAAAGAACAGTAAAAAGGGCATCTCAGCGCTGCAGAATCTCCTTTGGTTTCTACACTTCTGTAGCTTATCAGTATTGATATTGAGACCTACCAGTTGAAAACTTTCCATAGCAGAGGAGGCTGCAGCACCACCCATGTGCTAGCTGCTGAACTCTTGCAGGAGATTCCCTACCTTGGTCCCAGTCCCTCAGGGAGCACCTGCTCTGGTGCCAGTCTGGGGTGGGGTTGATGGCCCAGCAGAACTGGGGCTCCCTCACTGCTTCTGGTAAAATTACTCTGTGAATACAGTATGAACTAGTGTGCATTGCTGAAATTGTCTAGGGGGCATCAGAAAAAAAAAATTGAGTTGGTTTGGGTTGATACATGACAGAGCTGTGGTTGTTTCCTGGCTGTGTGGCACCACTCTCACCAGGGCAAGGGTTGCACTGTGCTCAGCACCTGCTTGAATTATGCTGGTGGCCAACTTCCCTCTCCAAAATGAAGCTGATTTGTGCTAAGAAGCACTGTGCTATTGTGTTTGGAGGGAGTCTTCACTCCAAAAAGAGGGCTGGGGTGGGTAGAGGTGAAGGTAGGTCAGTGTTCCACGTGGGAGCTGCACAGGGTGAGCAGCTCAGCCAAGCTCAAGCAGGAGTTCTGCCACAATATCAGGGAATTCACCCAGATCTCACAAATGTCCTGCCTGCTGGCATGCTCCCAAACCATCCTTCCTCTCTATGACAATTTCAGTTCCCAAGTTTTCTGCAGTTCTCTTAAATGAGTTTCATTTGGAAACTTTGGCTCTCAGCAAGGGGATCCATGTGAGGCATACAGGTATTTCTACATGCCTATTTTGTTCCTCATTATTTCACTGCAGATCTGCCATTTTATTCAAATGGATGTTATTTTTTGAAATATGAAAAAATGAACTCTGAATAAACATGTTCCTGAGTATTTTAGGTAGCTAAGAGAGAGCCTGTTGACTTTTATGACAATGATGATTGTCTAAAATTGAATAACTCTGCATGAAAATATCCACTGTTGACTTATTAACCCCTTTGAAGAGCAGTTTTTTGAATATATTCTTCTGGCTTCAATGGATCTTGGATTGGTACCTGAATAGTCTGCTTTCCATCTGAAGCAGATTCAACCTTTTTAAAAACAGCAAGAGCATTTTTTGCATCAAATGCACAGAAGAGTGAAATCACTGTTTATCTATTGCTTTGCATGGTTCCTCAAGGCAGCAGCTTTGAGAAAGATAAGTAAGATAGAATCAGAGTTTAGATTAACGTAAAACATTTGCTGGAATTGCAGGTAATTTGAAGGTACTACAGGAAAAATTGTATATAAAAAAAAGTTAGAATGAATAATTGTTACCATTAGAGGGACTAGGGTGCTTCTGGAGGTAATTCTAAGCTCCTTTCCCATTAATGGTAATTTGCCAGGAAAGAAAGGTACATTACATAAATATTTCAAAGTAACCTGGACAGCAATTTGAAGATATTAAGCTTTCAACTTGACAGCCCCAAGCACCTTGATTCATCTTAACATCCTGTAAGATCTTAAATGCAAACAAGCACTTTACTTGAACAGGACTGACTTCAGGACCAAAATGAGCCTCATTATACATGGCTGAACGAATATTAGGGAACAATCAATTTTTCCTCAAGCATGTTAATGATCTCAACTGGAAGAAGCACAATAGGAGTGGACATGTGAAGTAAACCAGAGTCATTTTTCTAAACAAACTCTGGATCTGCAGTCTGCACACAGCAAACCTGTATCTCATCTGCTCTAGTCTCTGCACAGCTCTGTTGGGATTGGACTCTGTTTCCCCAGGAAGGGGGTAGGTGTTAAAGAGAAGACAGGTAGTGACTGCAGAGAACCAAACTTCCTTTAAAAAAAGCTTGCAGTGTTCATGATGCCACTTCTGGGGAACATACAGGATGAAAAACTGTCTGAGGTGGGATTTTGTTGGTTAGAGAAACCCCTTGAAACGATGGAATTTGTTGATTATTAATGGATTTTAGTTCTAGGACTATGCTAAAGTAACTGTAGCACATGAGTGAAGGTGGAGGAGCTGTCGTCAGCCATTGGAGGAACGCAGGCATTCCCAGAGAAACAAATCTGGCAGTAATGAGGGTTCTGGGTTTGCCTGGGTTCAGAGAGGGTTTGCTGCTCATCCCTTGGCACTCCCTCTTGACACTGCTGCTCAGAAATTAGAAGAAGATTCAAGGTGCAGCTCTGCGTTTAACAGATGCCGATCAGAGAGTCCCTCCCATTCCTGGCACTTTTCTTTTTTCTCTCCTGTCTGTCTTCCTGCCTGTGCCCCAGGTACATTTTAAGGTCAGCTTTGCCTTGAACTTCCTACATTTATTTTAAAGCCCCCGGTACAAGGGAGTTCTGTCTGTCTAAGTTCCTGTGAAGTGTTGAATAGGGGTTTGTAGGGGGCTTTTTTGTTTCATTTCGGTTGGGGTTTTTTTGTTTATTTGTTAGGCTTTTGTTGCTTTGGTTTTGATGTGGCATAAGAGAAGTGACTTCTCTTAATTCTCTGTGAAGTGTGAGCCTGTGGGAGGAAAGGCACAGTGCTCCTAATCACACTGAGACTCATTTGCCAATATGCTCGAGAAAGTGAGTTAGAGCCAAGAATACAGGGATTTGCTTCCTGGCTGGATTTAATGGACAGCAACTCGAGTGGTGAGCTCTTGTGGTATCTTAGACCTTGTAATTATTTTGGAGCCTCTTTTTGAACATCTAGTTGACACACATTAGAGGATTTCTAATACAGGGATCACAGTGATTTGTGGTCATTAAAGATTATTCTCATTGCAGTAATCCCTGGGACTGATGTATAAACTCTGTATAAACAAATACCAAGAGACTGTCTCTGTCTTGAAGAACTTACAATCTAAATAGAAAAAAAAAGGCAAACAAAGGATTATGATCACCAGGGCTGGGTGGAGCTAAGAACAAATCCCAGATCTCCTGCATTGCCTTTGCAACATGTCTCTTCTTGTTCAGTCAGATCATCTGGATTTTTTTTAACTCCAAGTAAATGGAATTTCATGCCAGAGGTCTGGCACGATTCCAGGCTGGACGACTCTGGGTGTTTACACTGTCATTGAAGGAGGGTTTCCTGAGCAATCAGAGGTTACAGCCACCAAGTCATGAGGGCACAAACCAGCATTGCTGAGGCCTCCCAGCTCATGGCCTGGAGTCTCTCTGTCCTTGCTTTGTGACCAGGCTGTTACACAGGCAGTGGAGCTGCTTCCAGGCTCAGTTTGACTCACCTCTGGCTGGCACAGTGCAGCAATTAGGACACCACACAGGTGCTTTTACATTGTCCTTCCCACTTTCCGGGCTACGTGGGAGATCTGTGCTTTGGGCTGTAGGAACCACCAGTGTAATTTATGCCCTGTATTTCCTGGAGTGGGCTCATATCCTCTGTTTCCTAGGCTAAACTATAAGAAGATATTGCTGTTTGATGTTATGTGTTGTTCAGCTCAGAAGTGGCTGTGTCACTGGTGGGCACAGTGGGCCTGTGGAGAGGCTGGCTGCCACTTGGACTGGGTATGAGTCAGTGGCTTTGGGGGTTATAAAATACTGTGACATTATACTGTGATTATTCCTGAACACACAAACATTCTCCAGTCCATCATTATGGGAAAAAGGGCTGTGGGAAGCTGTCCCCTTCCCAAGGCAGTGCCAGGGGACTGACACTGGTGTCTCCCACACTGAGCAAAGGCTTGGGCATCCCTTGCTGAGTCAGTCAGTCCCTTTGGCTCAGCTCTGACACTGGCTGTTAAGAGGGAGTGAATGTGACAGAAAGCACAGGAGGAGGGCAGAGAGAGGAGTTTGCCTTCTGAGCAAAGGTTGTGTGGGATACAGCAGAAAAATCTATATTTCGTGCACCCCTTCATGCTGTGGTAGAGTTTGACCTACCCTGGTACTCAGTCCATCTTTTAAATTTGTTGTAGGACAGGTGCAAGAGTTAATAGCTACCTAATTTGGTGATGTTGAGCTCACTAGTTAGTGTCTGTAAAATGTTGGAGGAAGGCTAGGTGGTACTCTTGAGCTGGGTTTTGCCAATAATTACCCAAGAGGAAAAGCGCTGTGGAAATCAGTAGAGGCACTTGCTCTTCTGAGCCAGATACTCTTCCACATTCTGGGAGGTGGCAGAAGGTGCTCTGTTGGTCCTCAGGCTGCAGTCCAGGTTCAATCAGGAAAACACTTAAGCAAACTATTTATTTGAGGCATGGGCGTGTTACTGCCATTCAGGATTTGTGTTTGCTTTGCTGAGTAGGGACAAACTGCACTGCTTGATCTGCTGACCAGAGCTGAGTGAGCAGCTCCTTAAGTCATGATGCCTTCTCTAGATAAGCTCTAAGTGCATTTGATGAAAGGGTTTTCTATCTCAGGCTAGAGCATCTTGTGCCATCAGTGTAACCAGTGTTTTTATGCTGTAACTCAAGGGAGCTGCAGGAGAAGTGAGTGCTGATGTCACAGCAGCAAATAACATAGTCCAGAGGACAAATTTTTTAGAAGCCAAACTGTGAATTTCTAGGAAATTGCTGTTTGTCACAGAGGTACATAATGTTATAAAAAATAAAATACATAGATGACCTATAAATTTTGCTCTTAGTTCTCCTGGCTCAGGAAGTTTGGGAGCTTTCTCTCCATGTACTGAAGCTATGTGTATTCTGCATGTGGCACAGTGTTCTGTAGGCTCATCTGGTCCCTGCTGTCACTATTCCCAAACACTGCTGTTGTGGTGTGGTGGGTACAGTCCCACAGACACATCAGTCTGATTTCCTGTGAAAAGCAACAGATAGATGATAATAGGATGAAGATATCTGACCACTGTAATTATGCACTTGTGTGTACTCAAGTTGTTCCTAAAAAGAAGAAAATTTCAGTGTAAGAGAGTATACTTGAAAGACTGAACTTCTCAACCCAGCATCAGGAGGGATAAGCTGTATTTAAACAATATGTTTAAATAAAGTCTGAATTGATACTGATTCATTCCAGATGAGACTTTGGGATCTCTCAGACGTGTGGGCTTGCTGTACTATGCTCTAAACTTTTAGTCAGAAGTAGTCACACTCTGTACTAAACCAGGTGTCTGCAAGGCTTGGACACATGATTGTGACAAGCAGCAATGTCCCCGGCCCTGGGTCCTTATCAGCTTTAGTGACCTGGGTGTTGGCTAGGAAACAATTCCTCTGGCTGGTGTGTGGGGGCAGAGATCACTGAGCCACCTCACAGGGCACCTTCCCAGATCTGATACAGCATTTTGCAAGTCATATAACCATCCTTTGCCTCAGTTCCTCTCTGGGAGGTGAGGATACCAGTTTCCCACTGAATGTTAGATTGGGAGATGCTGCACAGATGCAATATTACATTTCTTTGTACTTGTTAGACTATCCTGTGTCATTTTTGTCCCTCATTTCAGTATATACTTTTGTAAGACTTCATCTCTCCAATTAGTACATTTTTTTTAGTTTATGTTCACAGCATGATATTACTATTTAATGATGTCTGGGGTTTGTTTCTTTGTTTTTTTTTTGGTGTTTCTTAGAAGACCTGGCAGGAGGACAAGTGTATTATTCTTCTCCTTGGCTCCCCATGGCTTGTGTGAACCCAGCACAAGGTTCTTAAGTCCATGCTTATACCTTCATTATACAGGGTGACATGTAAACACAGTGCAATTTAAACACGTTTCTGAGTACTTCTGGGAATAAAGTTGTTTTCTCAAATTGGGAGAATAATTTTGTAGAGGTTATTGAGCAGAGCTTCACTTCTTTGGTCGTTGAGAGTATGGACATGTTCTGGTTTGAACCACTGCCTCAGCTAAGTCAGTTGGTAGAATTACTTACCAATAGCACCCTAAGAGAAGGGATGCAGAGAACTCCCAAAGCCTGAGAGCTCCCTGAGTTCTGCACCTCAATTTACTTGAGCTGTGGTTTCTCTTTAGCTGTTATTTAGTGGGGAAGCTGAACCTCTGCCTTGAGCTTCCCCAGTGCACATGGCGTTGGTTGGTCACTGAGCCACAGTGCCAGTTGCAAATGCTCCTGGAGAGGTTCCCCTCCTTTGTCAGTCTGATCCCTTCTCTGCTTTGCTCCATGGAGTCACACAAAGGGGTCATATGTGTCTGTATATATCTATATATGTGTGTATATTTATATATATGCACACATACATCAGATTCTGTTCTGTCTTGACACTCAGGGTTGCCAAGCAGAACTTCTGAGGAAGAGGTGACCAGCTGCATACTGAGCCTTTCAGCAAAGGAAGACAAAGTCATTTCCAATTGTGAGAGTGTTTAATTGCTCTCTGCACAGTTCACTGATTTCAAGGCCTATGGGGACCCCTGTGATTCTTTTGCCTGAACACCTGCATGTTACAGCCTGTGGCATTTCAGTGTTTTCTGCATTACAGACATTAAGAAGTGGCTGAACTGGAACATGCCTCTGAGAACACCATCTAGTCTCAATTTAATCTTCTAGCAAAAAGGACCTCATAGAGTAAGAAGGAAATTAATTTCTAATATTCCAAATATGCACAGAACCCTTGGAGTACTTCAGCTTTCGAGACTTCAGGTGGGACCCCAGCACCCATGTCCCACAGCTTGCATATTCAGTCATTAATTAGTGTGAAGAGCTTCTGTGTTATTTCATGTCTCAATACTTCTTGATTCAGTTTGTAGTCAGTGAGCTTTTTAATGCCTTTCTCTACTTGACCAAGGCAGCAGATTAAGACACCATTTTGAGTCCCTTGGTGGAGGCTTCCAACATCATTCCAGCCTGGAAATGACCAGCTCAGGTTGTGTGATGTAGAGACCTGTGGGTTTTGTGTGTGTCTGGGTTGGAAGGTGCTGCTTTTCAGTCCCGTTGTCAAACTTACAGGCAGTGTCCATGTAAACGTCTTTCCTGGTTCTTTCAGATTTGGTTTCATTGTCATTCTTCTTCCATTTGGCATCATTCCCAAAAAGCTTATTTGCCATCTGCACCAGCTGAGAAACTTTTTTTACAAAATCTCATTTGTTCTTGCTGTTGAGTAAAGCCCAGGATTGGTGCTGTCTGCTCCCAAGCTTTGTTTCTGTAATGAGGCTCTCAGGTAATGCCAGAATTAGCATAGGCTTTCATTTGACTGCTTTTTAAGGCTTTTTGTTTTCTCGTGTAAGGCTTTGTATTCTTGCAATGCTCATAAAAGTTTTAGTCATTTCCACCATCCCAGGTTCCATAGGTTTCCACACTCCAATAATATCTTCTGAAGCACCTTCCCTGGCAGTTTTGCAGTTTTATTTCATTGCATTTTCTGCATCTTTTACCATTTTTTATTTTGTGTGTATCAACCCTAGATCAGGGTCCTGGGTAAATTATAAAAAAATACCTGTACTGATTTTTGCTTCCATTTTGTCCAGTTGCTTGCTTTGGCAAGATGAGGTGTGAGCTTGCCAGGTATCAGGAGCTCTGCCTGGATCCTGTGTGACCTGTGTGCATTCAGAGCTGTGTGAGGCTCTCGGTGCTGAAATCAGTGGAGACTCCCACTGGTTTTGTTGAGCACTGGATCAACATTTAATCTTTGGTAAACACTTTATTTCTAAACATTTTAAGATACTTTGATTTAAAAAAGTAGAGGTGTGGCAGGTGGAGCACCTCTAATGGACGTGTGTGTGTCTGTGACAATGTCATTACTCACTCTTGTATTCATTTTCTGTCATGTGTGGTGGGTAGGAAGATTTAACAAGCAGGAGACTGGTTTTAGGTGTGTGCACTATGAGCACTTGTGATGGATGAGTTAGGAACTGTGGAAATCCTGAAATTAGGGTGAATAACAAGCCCCTGATTTTATTGAGGTCCAGAGCTTGGGGATCTGTGGCCTCAAGGAGCCCCAGGAAGGACCGAGCTCACCTGCTGTGGAGGTACTGGCAGCAGCACGAGTTTGTGAAGGCATGAAAGGAAGAATAACAGAGTCCATGTGCTACCACAGGTCCCCAGTCAAGTTTTCTGACTGAAATGACCTTTCATGGTAGCTGGAAAAAGGGGTCTGTGCCATAAATTTTTGTCTGTGTGTGTTTACAAAAGCACTGATTCCCACTTGTAATTGTGAATTCATCCCTGTGCTTTCCTGGAATACATTTATTTTCTTCTGTGTTTGTGTGTGCTGTAAGAAAGACCTTGGCTTACAGTGACAAGCAGAAGAGTTATTGCTTCTGCAGAAATATGAGACCTTTCAGGGTACCACAACCTGTGACAGCGTTGTGAATGCCAGGATTTATATTGTGTTTCCCAACAAATGGAAGAGTGATATAAAGAAGTTTGCAAGAGGCAAATTGTTGAAAGTGACTCTCAAACTTAAGAGAATCTTGTGTTTTCACGAAGACAAGACTCGTCTCAGTGTCTTCAATTCTAGGGTGCTCCTAGGGCAAATCCTGAGGCAGTGATACCTCTGAGGTAAGTGCTGTTTGGGAGATGCCAGCCTGGTGTGCCCATCTCTCAGAGCACCAATTCAATCCCCACTAATTACAACAAAAGGGCTTGTGAAATCTCTGGTTTCCTTCTTTCCTTTGCAAGCTAAGCAACCTGCCTTGCCTCCAGACCTTCAAATAGTGCGTGGACCTGTGCTGAATATGTAATGCTCTTCTGATCCTTTGATCTTGCAGCACACTGCAAACCTCCAAGCCTCAACAAGCCCTGCTGAAGCAGGGAAAGTGCTCATATTCCTACCTTTGCAGGTTTGGAAACTGAGGCACAAGATTTGCCTGCCCTGTATCTACACAGCAGTCAATGGCAAGCTGGGGAGTTCCAGTGACCTCATGCATGGAACCAGGATTTCAGAGGAAATCCTTTGATTCCCAGTACTGAAGTTTTTTTGTTTTGCTGCCTCTGTCCCTGTCATTGGAATATAATGTTACCCTCCCTACCTCTTGCACCACTTGCCTTTATTCCATTTTAAAGCAATAGGTGTTGCAAAGCAGATTTATTAAAGCTTCTAATGTAGAAGTAGCTGTGGAGGATGGGGTAGGAGGTGCTGCTCCTCTCCTTTCTTCTTCCTCCAGCACCGTAGCCACCCTCCTTGGCAGGTGCTTGGTCCTTGGTGTAATTTCATGAAGGAAACAGGGAATTCCTCATAAGTGAACAAAACACCCATGTGAAATATGGATAAACAAGAGGATTTTTTTTTATTACTCCCTCCTTCCCAACTTCTGAAGTGCCATCCTCTGCTTGAACTCAAGTTGTGCCTGTGTGGCTGCATCCGTGCCCAACTGGCAGGAGCTCTGCAGTGCTGTACTTTGGATCAGGACAGGGATAAGCACTTGTGTGGTTGGAGGAGAATTTGTCACCAATCTGTTCTGGTGTGGTATTGTATTTCAGTATGTTGTGACTGGGTGTGTAACATGAGCCAGCAGGGTAACCTGAAAGCAGAGCTGTGCTAAAATAGCCCCTGCCTCTGTGTGCTGTGGTGGCTGCTCACATGAGGCAGGTTTATGTGTGCACCCCTGGCAAGGGATGCAGAGAGAGAGCTTTGACAGGATTAGCACATGGTTTTAGCAGCCCTCAGGAAATATGAGCAAAGGCTGGTTGGGATTTTGCCCTCCCTGTGCGGAGGGTCTTGTGCATTGAGGGGCTTTGGGAAGGTGCAGGGTAAGGGTGATAATGGGGTTCACTGCTGGTGGTTCTGCTGCCTTGGCAGCCCCTGGATTTGTGTGCTTGTGTCACACACTGCTGCCAGATTCCCCCACTCGTCTCCTGTTCTTGTGTGGCACTTCTACCACATGCTCTGAGCACTGCCTTTTCCTCCAGAAGAGGAGAAAGATTGCTTTTCCAAAACTTCAGCAAGAACCCTTCCACAGACTGCTTTGCTCTTTTTCTCTCCTTTTCTCTCTTTTTCTCTCTTTTTCCTTTCCTTTTCTCTCTTTTTCTCTCTTTTTCCTCTCTATTTCTCTTTTTTTTTCTCTTTCTTCTTTCCTTTCTTTCTTTCTTTCTTCAGGATGTCCTGAAGAAAGAACTGCAGCATGTCCCCCAGTTCCCATGAGTAGGCAGTGATGCTGGTGAGTGAGCATGGGTCATTGAGGAGTTTCAGAGCCTTCTCTTTGAAATGAAGACATTTTCATAGGGCTGGATCTGAAGGTTGTGCTGAATCTCTGTTGTATAATATTGGCTGGTTGATCATTAATGTAATGACAAGGGCAGCTTTGATCTGCAAGTTAATACATATTCACTGCACAGCTTGGAAATCCTGCTTCAGGAGATGCTACAGAAGAACTTCCATATTATTAGATATGAATCTAGAGTTTACAAGAATGTAACTGAAGGAACTATGGATGCTGAAGACTTTCAAAGGGGGAGGCAAAGGGCTCAGTAGTTAACTGCTGCTTTTCATGGGATAGGAGGGA
>NW_005054395.1:1763297-1795158 GCF_000277835.1 Geospiza fortis | reverse complement strand
CCCTGGGAAGTGTCTCCATTGGGGTGAAACCCAAGGTATATAGCTTAGGACAGGGAAGAGGATGTAAAAAATGTATTTTAAGATATTCCCTCTTTTCCTCACCCTTTGCCCTCACATCAGCCAGCTCCAGAAACAGTTTGATTTAGATGGGGTAAGGGCTTCAGTTTTTGGAAATGGCCTCATAATTTGGTTCTGTGCCTTTTTTATGATAGGTTTAAGAAACCACTCCAAGTTCCACATAGACACTGGTGATGAAATGGCCCGTCTCATTGCCTGATCTACTAAAAAATGCACTTTCATCCTAAGATCATAATTGTACAGGTTTCCAAGCAAAAGGGTAAAAAAATGGACTCTAACTCTGTCATACATTTTTAAAGATGGGACCAAACAATTCCTTTTTGAATGTAACAAACAAATTATTTCTCTAACATAAAGGCACCATGAGATAGGAGAAAGCTTTTGACTGCAGAAGAGCCCATTGAATGTGGAATGCTGGAGAAAGGGAAGGTGGGTTGGCAGGCAGCAGTCCAGCAGCTGGTAGGAAAGGTGCATAAAAGCAGAGAAACAACAGAAGAGAAATGGAAATTTTCTGAAGTATCTGGTAATGGTTTCTTCTTCAAAGCACACAACCCACAGAACAGCTTTAAATAGTTATCGTCCTATTTGCCAAAATTACATTAAAGTAGGATTTTGAAGAAATGGAGGCATATAGGTTGGTTGATGGCTTTTAAACCAGAAAGCTGAGAACATGGAGAATGTCTGTGCAGCAGATTCATAGACTGGGTATGTCTAGAGAATGGTTTTGAGGCCAGGAAATTACAAATCTATTTTATAAATTGTGCTGGAATCAGTTGAGTATGTGTAGACCTTCTAAGGGAGGGAGACGCTTGAGTTTTCTTCCCATTGCCTAAAGTATGGAGCATCTTCTGCAAATTGTTGTTTTGGGGTTGTTTGTCCCCAACTGAGCATTAAATTCTGTTCCCAGCTTGGCAGGAAAGGTTCTTTTGTAAGAGTTTCTGTGCCTCTTCTTGGCTTTGTGCCTCCTGCCACACCTTATGTGGGGATTCTGGTTGTAAATTCATCAGGACAGGGATTACCTCTTCCTGGGGGAATTATTTGCAGCATGGAGTTTACCCTGCAGTGTAGTTAACCCTTCACTATGTGTACAGAATTGACAGAGGGGTGGCTCATACATGACAATCCACATTGCCCTGTGAAGGACAGCCACCACTACAAAGGCACCCTCCAAACCCACAGCTTTTCTGTATGGGTGAGGACATGACTCAGGTTATTCACTGAGTTAACTCAGTGCTGGAAACAAGTCCCAAGTAACTGTGCAGCCCCCAGCACACTGCATCTCCTATCTGAGGCCACTGGACATGTTTGAAATGAAAGTAGTGTTAATTTGAAACTGTCCTCAGTCTTCATGTCCCCTAAAGAGTGATGCTCATTACCAAACAAACTGTTCAACTCCCTCAGTCTCCTATGCCAGGATGTATAGAACAGTCCCATGTTCTCTGAACTGAGCTGAAATTGTGTTGGTATGTTCTGATACATGGTTTGTGGTAGGAGCAGGGTAAATTCCTCTGATTGTGCCATTCAGTAGACACAGCTCTGTTTATTTTTTAAGCTGGCACAGAAATACAGGATAAGCTGAGCTGACCACAAGTCATTAAATGTTATGACTTGAATTGAATGCTGAACAATATTGTTAAAGCATAAAGGGAAACTCTGGAATAAATTAACAGGTCGTATAATGTCTTGTGTTTCCCAGAAATGCAACAGCAGCCACCCATCTCTCTTCAACTACTTTCTCAGCTAAAGGTGAAATATTTCTGCTCCAACTCAAGGCATCCAGGAGTCAGACATTTATGTTTGAGCTGGTCACAGCTGCAGCCACGCTCCCTTTGCAGCTGACAAGGAGAAATGGGTTGTTCAGCTTATCCTCAGGCAGATATCTATGATGGATCAGATTTGCCCTCAGAAGGTGCCTTTTTGTCTCCACTGAAAGAGTTCCTGTGACCACCATCTCCTCCCAGGTATGTGCAGTTACAGCTTCACTGAATTCACTGCTGGTGCTGGTGCACAGTTCTGCATTGCTGTGACAGGAGCAGGATGGGGCTGATCACCATCTTCTTGCACTGCTGGGATATTTGAGAGGAAAAGTATATTAGGTGCTTAGGGGTGCTGTTTGCCATTGGTGGATGGCAGGGTTCATGCTGCACACAATGGATCTGATTAATCCATCATTTATTTTGTAAATTTTCCTTCCGTGAGGAATTCTGTTCTTTAGGAGAACTCCTGTTGTGCACTGGTGGAAGGGACACAGCTGTGTTATCGTCAGGGCACATTTGTGCATCTTTCCTCTCTAAGAGGCTTCAGCAGATCTGAGAAAAAATAGTTGTTGTCCTTGTTCCCAGGGGTGATGGTGGAGTCTGGCTCCACAATGATGTGCAAAATCTCTGGGGCTGCCAGAGCTGGCACTGGGGCTGAGCTCAGTCCAGGGTGAATTCCAGGTGAAAAGTGGAGCCAGCAGCCCTGAGAGGCAGCCCTGACTGCTCTGTGTGATAGATGCTCTTCAAAATAGCCAATGACCCTGCGCTGGAAAGCAAAGCCTTCTTCTGGAGCTGGACTTGGGCCATGGACATGTCTTCTTTAGTTGCTCCAGTTCTTTGAGCTGGCTTAGAGAAGAATTTTGCACTTGTGTTCTGAAGCAATTGCTTCACATTTATATTTCAACTATTTCTAGGAAGGCAGCAGACAAACTCTGTTGAAACTGAAACTTTTTTTTTTTGGTCTGGATCTAGTCTGCTACAAATTTACATTCATATGTGTAATTCCAGAAACTTTGATTGGAAGGCTGAAGCTCATTGGAGTAGGAACTTCCAGAATTAGACCCTAAAAATATATGTAGTTTTACCAAATAATACATATTACTGCTTAAAATAGCATAGTTCTAAAGCGATGGCTGGCATCCAAAGCTTGACATCCATATTTCTGTTGCCAAGATATTTTCCCACTAAAAGTGAATTAAAAACATAAAAATCAATGTCTATTTAGACTGTTCGTTATTTTTGCTTGGTTAAGTATAAACAATTTGTCAACACATAACAGACACTTGGGGAAGACATTTCCTTGCAATAATACAAATCTGAAATTCTCCTGGCTGTTTCCTAACCTGGCACTCACAGCCTTGGATCCAACTGCACAGCTCAGAGGTTTTGAAACTAGCCTCTGAGCTGGGCTTTGGGGTAAAGTTTCTCAGCAGTATATAATTATTCCCATTATACCTGTTGTCAATGATTCATTGACCGCTGAGACATACATACAAGCTATTTTTCTCTTTATGACTTTTTGGGGGGATGATTCACTGGTTATAAGTGTACATTATCATATGACTAAAGAAGGAAAAAAGAGACAAATGGAGTGAAGTGCCACTGAGATTTTCCATATTAAAACAAAAAAGAGTTTGGTCAATAAAATAGTGATGTTTCTCCCACATAAAGCCAGCAAACATCTGTAAAGCTTCAGAACAGACAGAATCTTACAGCTTTCCTTTGGTTTTACACTTCTGCAATGCAATACATCAAAATTAGCAGAGTAAAACAAAGTAAACCACTGGGAAAAGACAGAGGTATATCAGGGTTTTTTTTCTGAATGGCTTGGCTATTCTCTGCTCAGGTGTTGGTCCTTCCTTGTTCCACATTAACCCAAATCATTGGTGCCAGAACAGAGTTCTTTCCTAGCAATGCCACGGGGAGAACAGGATGGGTTGTTCAGCATGGCTGTGGTGTCAGGGATGCTCACAGCACATCTGTTCTGCTGGCTTTGGCTACAGGAGAGGGGACAAATCCTGGTCATTGACTCCAGTTGAATGACATCACTCCTGGGAAATGGTGGGGCAGCTCTTGGAAATAAATTTGTTTTATATCAGTGGCTGGTGAAAACCCAAAGCAGTCACGGGACTATCTCAACATCAGTAGCTTGGAGTGCATTTTGTAACCCACAGGTCGACATAAAGATGGGGAGCAAGGACCTTTGAAGGTGCTGACTGAGAGACAGAAAAAAACCCTTTTCCCCTGTGAAAACTGGTCAGCAGAGTGAGATGGTCTGTTGAGCAACAGGGAAAATAGATTTATGTGTCACTGTTAGCTTCTGCGAACAAGCCAATGTGTTCTGGCACAAAACACATTATATTTATTCACAAAAATGTGGAATTAATTGCTATCATCCAGATTTTTTTAATGGGAACACATTTTGGGTTTTGGTTACAATAGTCCTGAGCCTCAGTCATTGTCAGGAGCGGGACTGCCCTGCCGTGTGAAGCCCAACAGGAAACAGTGGTGGTCCAGGGAGGGAATTCCATGGAAATGTCCAGCCCACAGCAGCCTTTGAATAAGGGGAGTTCACTTACATCTTTGTGGAAGTCACATTTACGACCTAATACGAAGGTCTGTTTACTTTAGTTTGTTACCAAGAAAATAACCTCCCAGATGTTTTACTTATTTCACTGGCTGTTATATTTAGTTGATTTTCTTCTCTGGCCTTTCTTTTAAAAGCAAAGGAGGTGCATTCTCACCTCTCCTCCTCTCTGTCTATATCTATCTTCATGGCTGACCTGACATCTTGAAATTGAATCATAGGTTTTCTTTGTCTTAGGTTCAAATTTTTCTAGGTGAATCTCCCAGGCTCTTGCCAAACACCATCCTCCAACCATCTGAGGTTTTGTATCTTCTCCTTCCCCTGACATACTGTGACCCAAATTGCAGTTTGCACCAGGGATTCCTCTCTCATCAGAGCCACCAAAATGTCTTCCTCTTATGCCTCTGCTTGTGTTTGACTTTCCTCTTTGCTTGGACCACAGCTCTGCTCTGGGCTGCTCTGGGATGGAACAGCACTCCTTTAGCATAGAAATTGCAGGTACCAGTTCCTTCAGCCTGTGAGGGAAGAGCCAGGAAAGAAAAAAGGGGCATGAGAAGGAGTGAATGCTGATGGAATTTGGAAGGGAGGCTGAGCTGAGACAGCAGAGAGTTCTCAGTTACTCAATTTGACAGACACTTCCTCTGGGTTAGCAGGAAATATTTCTGCTGTCACCTGAACTGGAATTTGGGTTTTTCTCAGTGTTTGTTCACACTGTTGTACACCACCAGTGTGAATTGTAGTTATTCCTAGATATCCCCTATCCATTGTCCCCATGGAAATCAACTACTGGGGATGCTGAGCTGGGCTCAGTGTGGCATATCCACATGTGCTGCCTGCTACAGGTCTGCCAGTTTTTATCTGTGATCTATACTCAGCAGCAACACTAAACTTCTGTATTTCATATTCTTATTGTCCATTTGAGGATATAATTTACCTGTGTTTTGCACTCTTCAGAGTTTGGCTGTATCTGGGCTATCTGCTCTCTCCCTTTCCTTGCTAAGTGGGGAATTGACTCGATTCAGAATCTTCAGACACACACAGAAGAAAGAGATTTTTATCTACAGAGACAGAGATCACAGATATATGAACTATGTCAGGGGTGAGCAGGTCATTCTGATGCAATTTCATGGAAACATGCAATTACGTTTATAGGCACAGTTGAGTAAGGTAATTTGGAGCACAGCTGGCCAGTAGTGGGGATTTTCTCCCCTCTAGTCATTGCCATGGACCCACGGGCTGGAGGAAAGCCCAGGTTGAAAGGGTCACTCACAGGCCAATAAAGGAATATCTGTTGACTGGGGACACCAGCCTTAACAGTTTCAAAAACATGTTTTTCTTCATCTTCTTGAAAGACAAGATTACACTGAGTCATCACTTATATGGTTGGACTCTTATGATCTCACAATTGCAAACCTTTTCCTTTCTTCCCCCTCCTCCCCCCCCCCTTTTTTTTTTTTTCTGTTTCTGTAGAACCATTTATTAAACATATGTTTTATTCCTGCCTGGGGATTTCCACTCAGTTTTCTGTGGTTGATATCCCAACGCCTGAAGTGTTCTCACAGTATGGCTGGGGAGATCTTAGTCAATGCAGCAGGAAAGAAGTCATGCCTGTTCCCTTGCATTAAATGGGTGGGTCAGATTTCCAGCTGGTGTAAATTATCATGGCCATAGATCTGTACAGATGGTGGTTGCAGCTTCTCTGGGAGACTGGAGGAGTAAAGCTTTGCTAACAGTGGTGCTGAGGGAAGTATTCAGTCCTTGTGAGGATGTGTCCACATTGCCAGAGCAGTCTCTGGGTTGGATCAATTGGAAAGGACAGTGCTGCAGTGCCTTGTCCAGTCAAGTAAGTGCTGTGTGAAAGTTTATGACAGATCTGGATTTGTTTGGCCATATTTTCCAAATCTTTTTCACCATCTCCTAGGGCTTTGACTGTTGCCTGCCGTACCACTAAAGTTTCTTGGTGCTGCAGCAAATTACTGAGTCTGAGTAAAGCTGTCCTACATACCTCAGTGATGCCTTTGTTTCTGGATGTCATGGAATTTCCATTAGTTTATCTCAGAGCTGCACTTTCCTACATCCCTTTCCAGGCAGAAAACCTGTCAGGTTCTCTATTTCCCTGGTGAGATACTGCTACACCAGTCATTGCTTTGCCTTCTCACCCCAAACTCATTATTTAAACCCCTCTTCATTAGACAGTATTATTATTGCATTTGCTGTTGCATCTGGAAGGCTGAAAACTCAGACACATGAAACAGAGTAAAACAATTTGTTCTGCCCCAGTGATCTTCTTGGTTGCTAGAGATCTCTTCAGCAACTTCCAACTCCATTTACTCACCAATTAAACCAAATCCTTGTCATTTAATAGCTCTATGTAAATACTTACTTGGAATAAGTTTTGCTATCTGATGTTATACTGTGATGTACAATTTTAATTGATACAGCTAAAACGTATCCAAACTTTGAATGATTTTCTTGTGACGTGTGCTGTGCTAGGATATTCAAATTGATGTTGTATAATGATGACTAATTTCTTAACTAAAGTCCATCAGTAAAATCTCAGCTTTTTATCTTACTCTTTTGAAGTATAAAAATACCATTATTTCATCTCCATAATACCGTTTATGTTTTATCTCAGCTCAGTCCTACTGCACAATTATCTACCACCATCTGTAGCATCATTTATTCTTGTATATTTACTGAGTCTTAAGTGTTGCAATTGAATTATCACCTTATGGCTTACCTGGTGCCTGTGTCCTCAGCACAGGGCTAGTGTAACCTTGAGGAAGGTTTTCTTGATGTCTGGTGGGAAAAGTCTGTCTTCTAGGATTTCACTGCTCTCAAGATCCATGAACTTGTAACTAATTTCTGTTTGGTCTCAGGTACTGTGCTCTCTTGAAGAAATTGTAATCTGAAGGGATGTATTTTGGGTAAGAGGCCAGCAGGCAGCTGCTCTTGGAATTGCTTGAGAGGCACCTGACGATGCAGGGGGAGGCACATCTCTGAGCACTGTGCACTGCTTCGTTCCTGGTGCTGTTCCTCCAGTCCCAGGTGTGTGTGCTTGGCTGTGCCCTTGCCTTGGCCTACACGTGAGAGGTTGGACATTCCTGGAGAGGGGAAAGGCTGCACACTCACTGTCCTGTACAAGGACTGTGCCACTTCCCTTGTTCACCACAGTCATGGGTCTGATTTTGGCTGGAGCAATCCCTGTGCAGGTTATGCCTGTGGTGAACTGGTGGGCAGACCTTGATTTTGCCCTCCTTCAGCCCTTGACCAGGGAAGAGTAGGAAGGGGAGAAGGTGGCCAGCAAACTGGATTATCTGCTTTAAGCTTGTTCTTTGGAGTAAGCCTTACATTTGGCTATGGCTTTTCATGAGACAAACTGTCTTTTTATTCTCTTTTTAAATTTATAGTTTGGTATATGGGAGTGTGACTTCACCTCTGTCATGTTGTGTCTCTGGCCTGTCCTGTGCTCTGTAATTTTCAAGCCCAAGATGCTCATTGAAGAGGTACATTAGGAAAGCCAAACTGCCCCTCTGAAAGGGTGTATTCAATCAGTCTCTGCGCTTTGCACCACAACAGGTGAATCCGTTAAGACTGCTTTCTTTCATTTCACTGGGATTAATTATAGAGTGAGAAGATACATTTTATGGCAGTGAAGAGCAAAATCTTTGCTTTTAAATTCCCCAGTTTCACAGTCTGCAGGGAGAGATCCATCAGGAGAGACAGTGCCTAATCCAGCTTTCCTGTGTGCATCAATTAAAACTTCTAAACTGGGGTCTGAAACTTTGAGTGTTACTCAGTAAACAGAGCTGTGCTGAATGAAAGCCCTAGGCTAGAGCAGGCCCTGCTTAACCAGGCTGGCACCCCAGGTTCCTCCTGGAAAGGCCAGCTCACTTCACTGAGCCATGGCTTGGACACTGTCAGAAAGTGGAAAGGCAATAGAATTAGGGTGCACTTAATAAGTTATTCATAATATATCAAAAAGAACTAAAACATTGTAGCTGTTTGACCAAATCAGGTCATCCCTGAATGATGTCTCCAGTGTCACCATGGGCTGCCAGACAGGGTGATACAGGCTGTGTAATTGGTATTGGTGTGAAACAGTGGGGTCCACAGCAGAGAAGATGGGGTTAATAGGGATGGGGTAATGGTATCCTAGACTAACTTAGGAAATAAAACAGAGAAATTGAAAAAGCAAACTTCAGCAGCATGTGGCAGTGGTTAGAGTGCCTGCAGAAGCCATCACAAGGTCTCATTGCTGTGATGTATGTGAGCAGGACATTGTTCAGTGCTGCCTTGCTTTCCATGTCCCTCAATCCCTAAATTTTTTAATGCCTCTATTCTTCCTCTGAAAAGTGAGGATCCAGTATCACCTTTAGGAGGATGTGGATTGTCTTAAATTATGAATGTCTGTAAAGGTCTTTGAAATCTTTGCATGGCTTTTGTTTCAGCAGTATAGTGTATTATCTACACTATCATTGCTGTGCTTGTTCAGGAAGAGTACAATGGTTTTTATTTGCAACTGCTGTCCCAGCTGAACTCTGCAGTTGGATGCTGAGGGGTAGGTGTTCCATTAAAGCTGCATGTGGAGAGCTCAGCTGCCTCTAAATATGAGAGTTGCAGGAGTAATGAGAAAGAAGGCTGCAGGACAGAGATAGATAAGTGCTAGCTGCAGCTTTTGCTTTATTCTTCCCTTTTTCCTTGTCAATAATCTGGCCAACTAGAAATAAAAATTTATGCCTGTATCTATTAGAGAAGCATAGCTGGAATGTAAGATTTATTGGCACCAATATGCAGGAGCAATTTCTGAAAGAGCTCTGGAAATAAACTCATGTGTTGGGGTTTACCTTACTCTGAACTCTTCCTCTACAAGAACTAATGAGCAGAACCATGCCAATTGATCATTGACTTTTGCCCTTCTATGCCACCTTTAGTAAAAATTCTTAGGCCCTCTTTAGGGTTGGCACTTGATACCAAAGCAACTATGGGGTGAGTGTTTTAATATTCTGTTTACAGCTGGACTAGAGACATGTACTGGTTAATTCCAAGCCTTGCAAAGTCAATGAGAGCTTCAGAAAGACCCAGGTGTGAGTGGTGACTCTGCTCTACTGGCATGGCTATGGCTGAGTTTTCCTGTGCTGTGCTCACAACAATTCTGTGAATGCTCTCAGGCTGTTAAGACAGGATGGTGGAGTCAAAATTATTCAAAATGAGAAGAGGAGTGGCAGGAATTAGCTGGTTTTCAGGATCCACTGCACACATGTTGCACTGTAAACTTCCATTCCAAAGTGGAATTGAACATTCTGATCTGTAGTGATGTACAGTGATTTAACAGGGTTGTGAATGGAGGTGGTTTTTCTATCTAGCAAAAAGCTGGTAAACAATGTCCAAAGTTTCTTGCTCCCCACAGACCTGAGTTGCAGCCAGCAGGGCTCAGTTCTGTGTGTGAAGAACCTTGGAGGCCAGACCCCTTCTTCCCTTAAACCTCCAGGATGCTCAGGAAGTCCCAACTTGGAAGTCATTAGGAATGGATCATTAGATGAACCACGATTATGTCTGAGATAGTCAGCTTGGCACTGGCTTCTAATTGATGCACAGCTGAGGTTTAATGCAGCTTCAAGAGATCAATGTGTAATGATGCTTTTCCACTTCATTCCAAGGAATGTTTCTTCTGCCCCTCCTGTTCCCCTGCCTCTTTTAGCTCTGGTTAACTACAATGGAGAAAATTCACTCACAAAGCCTCTTCTTCTTTCTTGCAGTAGTGTGATTGGTTGCCCAAGGAAGGGCAACTCAGTCTGGTTTTCAAAGCATTTTTGTAGGATTGAACTGACTTAAAGCTTAATAGGATACGTACAGTGTTACACAGAATGCAGCTCTTGTGCTGTGCACTGAAGATTTACAATTATTTTAATTTGACCCAAATGAAAATGTTATGAGCCAAGTTATTTTGCAGACATCTCTTCTGGATGGTTATTTGATTCCTTACACTTCATATGGAAGATTTAACTTGAGGTTTGGCTGCTCTATTCATGTGTCCAAATGTATTTTGGGGTTTGGTTTTTCAAAGCAGACCTCCTCAGCTTTTGCAGGTGCAGTTTTTTGTCCTTGCAACTAACTTTGCCTTCAAAGGGATGTTGGATGTTGGGAGGGGGTAAAGTGAGACTCACTGCAGCACAAGGAGTGGCACAACATGGTGGGCACCCAGAACTGGGAAGCAGTGGGGAGAGTCTAAAACATTCCTGCAAGTCTCTTTGCAGGTATAGGAAGAATCAGACCAGCTGTGTTTTCTGGGTGAAGGCTGCATTATCAGGCACTGCAGACACTTCTCGTGCTCTATTCTGGCGTGAGCAATGTGCTGACATGGCCTGACCTGTGTGGTGGAAACTCAAGTCTTCAAGGCCTCAGGGACCCTGGAGCTGGGAACGAGAAATGCTGCCCTGGTATCACAGGTACTTGGGCAGGAAAAGCTGTTAAAGCACCTTTTTGTTCATGGAGAGAAATCCTTGCTGCTTGGTGTCCTCCTCCCCTGAGTGCTTCTGTGAAGGCTGACCCAGATGGCCCCCAGAAAGCAAATCCTGAGGCTGTTCAGTGCAGGTGAATGAAGAGGGGGTGTTGTGTCCTTGGCAGCTCAGCACTGGCATTCTGTGTCCCTGCATGAAGTGGTCCTAAAGTTAGTTCTGGTGCTACAAAACACTGCAGAGGAAGAAATTCCCAGCAGAGAGTTTTTGTGTATTTGATTTGTATTTGGTGTTTGTTGGACCTCGTGTGGAATGTCTGGGGGATTGTTTTAGCTGCCACTTCTGCAGAGAGGGAAAATTTCTAGTAGACAAATGGGAGACACTTGTCCTGTCTTCATTCTGATGTTAATTGGGAGTTTGGAGCCAGTCACTACAATTCAGCCAGGCACATACTTGCTTGGATGTGCCTGCTTTTCTGTCTCAGTCACACCAATGCTCAGGATTAGCACTGGAGATGGAAAAAAACTAAAGAAGAGATGATCCCAGGCCTTGAAGCTGGACTGGCCAGGGTCTGGATCCTACTGGCCTGAGGGGGAGCCTGACCTTGGCACAACAAGCTGTGGCTGGCCTGGTATGGGTCAAAGCTGTAGGACTCAAAGTCAGAGCAAGGGGAGAGGAGAAATCCTGGAGCAGACAGAGAAACTCTTAAGTTTCTTAGGTAATTTCCAGAACTGTTATTGCTTCCAACTGCTCCTGCCTTGCTCCTCTCCATGACAGGTCTCCCGAGGCCTGGGGGTGCTGACAGCCTGACCCACATCACCCCTACTCCTGCCAGACTTGACAGAGGGGTTTAGTGGTTCCAAGGGAACAGGAAATCAGGAGCATTGTGTGACCATTGGCTCCCACACTTTTCAAATGCCTCACCTTAATAGAGGAGACCCTTTGTCAACTGCAACAGTGTTTGTCTTTAACAGGCTCATCTGCTAAAGCCCCTCCTGGAAATGGTATCTCTTCATATTTTAGATTCCAGCATCCTTTTTTTGGAAATTAACAACCACATGGAGATGGTCTAATTGCACAGAGCCTTGTTGAGCTAGAGTCAACATTTCCTTAACCTCTTATTAAGCTATCATAAAGGTATGTTTTTTGAGGTTGTATTATTAGCATGATGTGTTTGGCTTCATGTCCAAAGAAAGTGCTCCAAAGATACTAACACACTGAATTGAAAGAAAGAATGAGGATGATTACATGAAGCCCAAGAATTTTAAGTCTGTTAAAACTTTAACTAGAAAACCTTGGTTGCTGAACCATCTGCTTTTAATCTTCCTATTGCTATGCAGTCTTCTGGGGACTTGGGCTTGGCAACAGATTTCCAAATCACTAAATTAATCTTGTCAGGTTCAGGAAGCACCAGAAAACCCTTGGGAGGTAGATTCTGCACTCAGTTACACCTGTGTGAAGTCACCACCCTCAGCTAACACAGGGACACCACGTTTTCTCTGTAGGATTGTGTGGTCAAGTATCTGGACATGCTGATCTGCAAATTGAAATTTGGCTGAATTACTTGTCTGAAGTCTCTTATGGATAAATGACCCTGAAATACTCAAAACAATCTGCATCATCATCAAGCAGTCTCAAATATCCATGTGGATATTGAAAAAAAAATTGCTCAGCAGCATTGCAATAGTCTTTTTACAGCAATACTTTTTTGGTTGAGCCATTGGTTTATGTGTGCATGAGATGTTCTCCCTGCAGCCCTGTTCTGTCAGCAAGGGCTGTCAATATGTGCATGGCCTCATCAAAACAGGCTTAGCAAAGATGTTAAACACAGAGTCTCTCTATTAAAAAAATACCCAAAAGTTAAACCTGCTCTAAGTTCCTTATATTTGGATGGTGAGCAGAGCTGGAAACTGGCTTTAGACACCTGTCAGCTCAAGGAAATAGCCGTGTAGAAACTCTAATTTCTTAATGTGCATGTCCAACAGCATGACAAGTGCTCAGCAAACAATGCACTGGAAACGGCTGTTGCTGCCTCCAGGTTTTGCTGGTCTCTCACTGCAGCAGAAGGTGCCACCTCTGCATTCCTGGCTTCTCCTTCAAAGGCTGCAGCTTAGCAGATGACACTGAGCAGTGGGAGGAAGTGGTGGTGAAGGTCTGGGGAACCCTTGTGCCCAAGCTGGGCTGGGGCAGCACTGCGAGCTCCTGGCACAGGGGCTCTGCAGCTGCCTCTGCCCCTAAGGAGCCACCTGGCAGCTCCAACAACAGCTGGGGGATTTTATTAGAAGTTGTGTTTTCTGAAACCCCTCTCTGTGCCTGTGCTTTGATTTGCTGCAGAGAACCACCTCAGAACATTTTCAAACTCCCTGTGTCTCATTAGGTGTAAAAGACCTGCACATCTCCCTTGTGATGGGAATTTTCTGCACATCTCCCTGCTGGAAATCTCCTGCACATCTCCCTCATGCTGGGAATCCCCTGACACTTTCTGGAAAGGCTGCTCCTGTGCAGTTGGGTCCCTTTGGAGCTTTGCCCTGGAATAGCTATGGTGGAGCCTCAGCAGCACAAAGTGGGAAGCAATATTCCCACATTGTTTTTCTCATTTAATTCTTGGGGAAAAGCCTCCAATTTTTCAAAAAATCCTGTCAGTCTCACTTGTGAAATCTGACGTACAGCCTAAAAATAGCATTTCGGTGAGAGCTGAGAGCATCGACAGTGAACCGACTGGAGGAGCAGAGGTTGGCAAGTATACACTGCTCAACATTTCCAAAACTAATTTTCCACATCAAGTCTCCTCTTCCTTTTCCCTGTGCTATTTAAACAGAAATGTAAAAAGAAACTGTTAAGGAAACCCACATATGTAATTGTTAGGGGAGGAAGAAAGTTTTGTGGCTGAGAAACAGGAGAAGAGCCAGATGATCCTGTTACTTCTCCTGCCTCAGACTTACGTGACCTTGGCAGGCCGGCGTTTCCCAGCGCATTGACTCACGTTGGCTGCTGCTTCCCTGGACACTCGAGCGGGACAGCTCAGCCGGGTGCTTTCAGAAGTGTTGAGCAGTCAGATTTCCACTAGGCTGCTCAAAATGAGAAAATGCAGTTTTCAGCCCTGCTCCTCAACTTACTTTCTGTTCAGCCCTGCTCTGAGAGGGGAGTGGTGGTAGCTGTGAGGGCAGTGGGGCACTGACCATGGAGATGTGATCACTCAAACCAGCTGAGTGTCTGTCCTTGTTGTTCCACATTTCCTCATCTGCAGGATATTCAGTCCTGAAGAGTCAACAGTGAGTTCCTGTATTAAAAAAAGCCCTGTGCCCCAAGGAGTTGGGGAATGATAAGGCTCCAGGACTGTACAGTCCCCCTGTTATACTCCTGTTTCTCCAGAGAGTTGGATTTCTCAAGTGCAATTTGTGGTCAGGTGTTTGGGGCTAATTTTTATGTGAATAAATGGGTCTGGTGAGGGATAATCAGGGATCTCTTCTGGGTGAAATCAAGCAATGAAACCATCATTCCCTAGAAGGGAAAAGAAGAAGTTGTTTTTATCCTGCACCTTCCCAATATACGAGGGAAGGCTTTGAAGTACAAAAATAGTTGCTGTATTATACACATATTGTAGGATGTTTACCACTGGAGACTAATGCCTAAACAATGAATTTCCAAGCCACTCCAAATGTGATCCAACTTTATTCTAAACAGTCATAAAAAACCCTGATTATAACAAATGAAACTCTGCTATTTGTTTTCTTTTCACAGTTGGAGATTCTGTACACACAGAGCAGTTGCTTAGAGTCTGAAAGTGTTTATCCTGCCAAAAATAAATGTTCTAAAAATGATCACTTAGCATTTTCTGCATCTCTGCATATTTGTTTACCATGAAGAATCTGCTTACAGAGCTTATATTGTATTTTTTTTACATTTCAACTTCAGTGAAGAAAATTGAGCATGCTTCTTACCAACACCCATTTCCACTTAAAGTCATGAAACTGTGTTGTAACTATTTTTGTGTGGGCTGTGGTTACTCCAGAGAAGTTTATTTAGCAACCAAAGGTGATTCTAAGAGCCAGATTTTCAAAGCAGCCTTCTAAATACAGCATGATGTTTGAAATGGCTTCTGTTTCTGTGTGTGAGAGCTTGTAAACTTGCAGGTTTTCATAAATACAGATGGTTTTGTATCCAGTATTAGTAAATTTAGAAATAATAATATTAGCCCATTGAACAAAATTCACATTACAAGAGCAGTGCATGTATCAGAACAGCCCTTTTCCAAGAAACTGCAGGAGGACATTGCTGGGGAAGACTGCAAATTCTGGATGTTCTCAGCCCCACCTGTGGTTTCTCCTCCCCTACAAATACTGGTTTGTTTGTGGGTTTGCATATTTACAGAGAATCTTTACTGTTGTATTTGAATGTTTTCAGAATTAATGAATTGAGCCTCCTGTAAAGTTTTATCACCACTTTACAGAGAGGGAGACTGGGAAAGAGAAGTAACTTTCCTGAAGTCTAATAAGATGTCTGGGGAGCTTTGGAAGATGTACAGCTCTTCATCCTTAGGAGGTGGCAGCTTTTTTTACCCTGTGCCCACCATGGCTCTGCCATCTTTGGAGGGTGCAGCACTTTATTGACCCTGTTGCTCTGGGCTTAATGATGGTCTCTTAGGGAGCTTCTGCAGTTCTTCCACTCCATATGTTAAAAGTTTGTTTTGTTCCCTTTCAGACCTGTAGAAGCCACTCAATGAATTGCTAATGTGCAGTGGGAGGAAAAAGCCTCCAGAAGCTTTGCAAGTGCAGATCACAGAGCACTTGGAAAAGCAGAAGCATGGTCTCCCCTTTGGCAAGGGGCTTGGAATCCTGGCTGTCTGCCTGAGGCTTATTTGGTGCTGGGAATCCTTTCCCATCTAACTCAGCTGAGCAGGAAGAGTGGTGGGCAGGAGATTCCTCAGCAGGGGCAGAGGAGAACCTTGTGGGTGCTGCACCCTGGAATGAGGGATGTGAGCAGGTCATGGCTGGCCTCATGCACACCTGCCAGGGCCAGCATCTGCTCTCCCATGAGGAGTTTGCATGCTGGAGTGCTGCACACAGTCAGTGGGAGATGGCTTTGCCATAAAGTGTAACACTCTTGCTATGAGTCCTGTGTGGAGCAGATTGCAGGCAGGTGAATCAGCTCTCACAGGGTTACTCCTTACTGCAGCTACTCCTTGCTGTTTCCATTGTGCAGGCTCTTACCCCTCTCCTTGGGCCAGGCTGCCCTGAATCACATCTCAGGTACCACGGGGGCACACATGCATTTAGGACTTGTTTTGGTGCTGGTAAACCTGCCCATGAAGCTGAGGAGCATCACCCTGCCATGTGTGAGTGGGGCTGTGCACCAAAGGGTGCCTGTTCTGGGAGCACAAACATCCCCCAGGCAGTGGGAGCTGTCTCCTGATGCAGAGGCTCATCACTGCTACTCTGGGGTTTTCTTAAAGTAATTTTAAAATAGTTGGATAGTTTTCAATCTACTTTGCATAAAGCTCAAAGAACTCTTCTTTCTTCTCCTGATTGCAGATGAATATAGAATGCATCCCTTAGCAGAGAGAGAGAGTGATGAGGCTATTTCTTCTCTTGCCAGCTTGGTGCTAGGCAATGGGATTTCAGAAATCACCCAAACTGCTGCTGCCAAGGCCAGATTACATGGAGAAGAACCTGTTTTCCCCTCTGCCCAGTCTGTACAGATGCTGTCATTCAGAGAGACGTGAATCAGGGTGCTTTATGTGCTGGCTTAGTGTCCTGTTCTTAGTTATTTTATTTAGTTGTTGGTTAAAACGGTGTTTGAATGGGCATGAGAAGTGAGCACTGACACTGTTAGAACAGAAAAGCAGGTAGGAACACTTGAACATCTGCTCTGTTCTGCTTGTCTGCCTTGTGGTGGAGGGAGCCTCTTGACCCCTTTTCAGGTAAAGGCACTGTTGGTGTCAGTAACAGCTGTGGGTGGAGGTGGGTGGATGAGGATGTCCCGTGGTTTGTGGTGACAATGCCCATAGTTACTGCTACCAACATGTGCCCATGTGTTGTGGACACAAGTGCTCAGCACTGTTGCCTTTTGCCTTTCTGAGAGCTCCAGGACATTCAGTCACCTCTGAGGACACTGTTACTCCTGCCACAATGAGTTTTAAGGACATTTTGACTGAACTGCTTGGAAAGGGCTTGGTGTCTTCCCAGCTGAGCAGGTTGATCTCTCTTGCTGTGACTCTCTAGCATGAAGACAAGGATCTCCCTTTTCAAACAGAACATGTGCTGGGCATGCTGGTTGGTGGCAGATACATAATTTTATTTTTTAGCTTGTCTATCTATGTTTTTATTATTAAGCCAGTGTCATTCCACCCACTGTTCAATATAGAGGACATGATGATCAACCATAAAGGTGAGGAGAAGCTCTCTGTGTTTGCAATGAGTAGCAGCCTGACAAGTAAACTCTTTACTGTGCCACTGTCAGATGTTCCTGTCTCCATGGAAGGGTGTAGTGAGGTGAAGTGCTTTTGTTATCATGGCACTGACTGAGTGGAGCTCATCTAAATAGATGTCACTTGCCACTTACCGTGAGTGACAGTTGATATGTCATAGCTCACACAGACACCCGGAATTGGAGCCTTCAGCATTTCTTCTGGCACAGTTGTTTCCCAGCCTTTCTCTAGGCCACTGGTCCTACATTACCTGTGGCTTGGCATGAGGGGTGACTTAATTCAGGATGTTCTCATCCGCTGTCACTGTAACTCATCTCCTCACAGCATGAGTTTGAAGCCGGGCCTGACATGCAGCAGCCATTTCCCCTCCTGGAGCAGGGATGTTCGTTGCAGTGTGGATTCCATTACAGTTCCATGACCTCAGGAGCCGGCTCTGCATTCGCACTGCCAGGCTGGGAATAGTTGGCATTGAGCAAAAATTGCTATTGTGTCAAGGATTTGGCCTGGCTCCCTACATGATGAAAAATAGGCACAGAGCCCAGACAGCATAATGCACTTGGTTTCTTGCTGTTTTTACCTGCCAGATCTGGAGCAGAATAAGCAGTTATGGCTGATGTCACTCTTTTTTAGGGTTCTTATTTATTTTTACAGGCATCTGACTAGCTAGATTAGTGAGATCTAAACTCATCCTGCGTAACTCAATGCAAATATGTCACATGGCTATTTTGACATTTCAGGTTCAGGGAGTAAAGTACACCCTGACCTGGTTGCCTTATAAAATGCCTGTGGTCTAATTGAAGAGCTCATAACTTTTTTCAGTAACTAGTTGAGATTTTTCTGTTTCCACTGCAAAGCAGCTTTTCCCGGGTTTTTTTACCATTCAGCTAAAATGAACAACACCAACATACCCAAAACTTGCTTTTAATGCAGTCCTGGCACCACTAAGTGCTAGGTTCAGTAATGAAGGCAGGCATGGGATCCACATCCCATTCTGTAATAAAAGAAGGATTTCCCGGTGCTGAAAATACAGTAAATTGCCCACATATCGATAAAATTTTGCCCTCACATGCATCCTGTGTGAAACATTGCCATTTCTTAGGGTAAGAAATATTCCATGTTCCAGCCACAGAAGACAAATCCCACAGCAGTTGTTGCTTCCTCAAAACCCAGCTCTCTTCCCTTTGACCACAGAGGCAGAGCTCAGCTGTGCCCTCCTCCAGCACAGCTCCATTGTGCTTGAACTCCAACAGGCAAAAAGTTATTTTGGCCTGGAAAGCTCTGTGTTCAAGGCAAGGCTGCTTGTGCAGGACTGTTTCCCTGCTGGCCCCCTCCCTGCCTTCCAAGGAAAACAGCAGAGCTGGGCTTGCGAGCTCCTTGGGGCTGCAGTGGCACCGGGGTGGCAGAGCTGGATGACATGGGATCAGTCCCTTTGGTGCTCAGTTCTGCAGTCCTGCAGCCCAGATCCTGAAAGCAGATCCTTGAAGAGAAAGCTCTGAGCTCATGCAGATCAGTTTGCAGGACTGAGCCTGGAGAACCACAGTAATTAATAACAACTTGGCAAGGCTGTCCTGGATTTCAATAGGAGTTTTGCACTAGAGCAGGATGAGAATACAGCATTAAAATAAGGCAGACAGTTCACAGCAGGCTGAGGAGAGAGGCCAAAATCAACAGGATAAAACTCTCCTCTTACAAAAACTGCCCTAAACCTTTTTGTCCACACACAGGGCCTTAATTCAAGGCTTGTTGAAGTCGATGGGGAAAAAAACTCATTAATTTCAATGGGTTTGAATTAGCTTGAACCCCAGTTCTGGCCAGAGGGCAAGTATTTATAAGCTGGCCATGGATGAATTTAAGTTGGAAACTAGAGACAGTCTCCAAGTACAGAGCAGAGGGGTTCTGGAGCCACCTTCAGCAAAAGGGGAGGTGGTAGAAATGTCTTAATAATCATTAAGCTGGAGCTTGACTGACCTAAAAAGGAGAGTGTGTAATGTGGTGGGGATGTGATTGCAGTGCAGAGGTCTCTGGTCCCTTCCCACACCAGCCAGGCAGTCACATTCACACACTGACCTGTCACATTCCTTCTTTTCCTGTAACTGCAGTTCACAAACCCCTGTTTTAGGCAACTTCTATTTTATACTTAGCTTCATTTCAAGGAGATGATCTCCAAATTATTGAGTGTTGGGATTATTTAGCATCAAATGCTCCTGACAGGCTTCACACAAACACCACACTGTCCCAGCTAACGTGGCCTTCCTGTTATCGTACTGACAACATGATTTCCAGTCATGCTGCTTTTTCTGTTACAGAACTTGTGCTTGAAATATCTTTTTCTGAACCCCCCTGTGTTTTAGCTGAGCTCTCATTCCCTCCCCAGCACGTGCTCCTGTGAATTCCCAAAAGCCACAATGACAAGAACTTCTAATGCTTGAACTCGATGTTTGGTGTTTCTCAGATTTTGTGACTGTGCCTCATAAACAGCTTTGATGTGGGTTGGCATCTTCCCTGCTTTCCCAGATTGTCATCTTCTTCCTCAAAGTTTCTGCTTCTTTGCTGTGTTTTACTTTGCTTTGTAGTGCCACGAAGTTGGATGGGGCTTCACAGGATTAGCAAACCCCCAGCTCCCATCCCTGCAAAGAAGGATGCTCAGTTCTGGCATCTGAAGTGGGCAGAGTTTACAGCCAGAGTAGTGTTTGTAAGCATCTAGAATAGAGAAAATCCATTTCCTGGAGGTTAGTGTGGTTAGTAGGAACCACATCATTAGGTATTTTAAGGAGCTGTGTATTGTTGGATGTTATCATGAGGCTGTAACTCTGCTCTGCTCTGAGTTCCCTGTCACTGCCTGGCTCATGTACGAAGTGTAGTATTAGACCTTTAATTAACATGATGTTATATAAAATACATGTGATTCGAATAGCATGCAGTCCTCACTACTGAAATTAATCAGACTCTAAATAAAATTAAACCTATTTTTTGGCTATCAAGGTTAGCCCACTTTAATGGAATAATGATAAATTACTTGTTGTAAATATGCTGTAGTACTGAACATAGCTGAACAATTTTGATTTCCCTTAAAATCCTTTACAAAGCAGTACTGTCAGATATTTAACTTATTTTTATTACAAAATTTAACTAGTACATTTCCAGTGTCTCTTTCCATATAATAAAAAACCCCCAAAAAACCCAGATTTAAGACACTGATAGCTTTTCACAGATAGTTTTTTTAAAATCAAATCACAAGTCAAAAAATGACACTTCTCAGTGGATGTGAAGTAGAAAATTATTTCAAAGTTAAAACAAAATTATTCTTAGTGCAGAGTGTATTGCCAACAGTTAATTAACTATTTTTAAACAAGATTGTTAAAATAAAAAGTCTGACAGAGAATTTAGCAAAATCAATAACCCAGCTAGAAATGGTGTTAAGTTTCATAAATTATATTTTGATGCTAATGACATGGTAAAAACCCCCTTATCTCACCTAATTTAATCATCCCTTGTGTCAGATTGAGAGCTACATTGTGATTGAATACAGAGCAGTTTAACCTGGAGGATTAAAGCCTGTAAAATTACTCCAGGTTTGCACCAAGGTAAATCAGAGCAGAATCTGGCTCTTGTTTTTATTCTTCCAGAACCAAAACACAAACGTGAGTGCTCTGAAAACCTTCATGATACAGATTTGTTTTTCTGAGCAACTGTGAAATGAACTGACTTAGAGCTGGTGCCAAATTTGGCTAAACTCCTGCCAAGTCTGGTGTGCTGATTTGTGTGGCAACATTGGCAAGCAAAGTGAAGGTTTACATTGCCTGGGAGGTTACACATGGATACAGGACTGGGAAGTGGTTCCAATTCCCTCCTGTTCTGCTCTGTGACCACTGCCAGGCTGAGGGAACGGCTGTCCTTTAATGAGCTCCTAGTGAAAGGCTTGGGCTGAGATTTAAAAGCCATTTTCAGGGCATACAGAGTGTGTGGCCTTTAATCAGCGCCGCTGTGTTGTGTCAGGACCCGGTGGTGGTGGTGGGAATGGGGCTGTTTGTTTTGGGGTAAGTACAGGCACAGCTATTTCCTGCGCATTCCAGGGATGAGGAGTCGCCTTGCCAATTCGCTCTTGACATATTTACAGGCAGAGAAGCCACCTTTGGACCAGTTTTTGCAAACATCGTGTTCCATTATGAAAATGTTCCCAAGGCTGAGGGTGAGGAGTCTGGCTCAGAATATCTCCTGGCCCAGACAGTGTGGGCCAGTGTCTGATCTCAGCTGTGCTGGGGAACGTCTGAAGGAATTCCATTAACTTTTCTGCATGTGCTCTGGATAAGCAGTGGAGCTGGGTTAGAGCCTGATCTTCAGTCTTCAAGAGGTCCAAAGTGGACTAAATTGCTGAATTTTTATTTTCTCTGTTTTCTAAGCAGGAAATAGTCCCAAAGTGCCCTTTTATGGGCCCTGCTGTCTTAACTGTGAGAGTCTGGAAACTGTAAGGACATCCACTGGTATCCAAATTCCACAATTAATAATGCATTCCCAGAGTGGAGGGGAATTGCTGTGGTTGCCAACAAGGGCTGGTGATTCTGCATGTCAAAAGCAGTATTGAAGAGCTCTCTGAAGGCAGCTCCAGCACCATCAGGGCCATGAGTAATGAATAAAATGGATGTGCAGTTCTGATATCAGCCAAGCTTTTAAGTCCATTCTTAAATCCTGGGACCTAAAGCTTATGTACATATTGCTTTACTAAACAGAGCTGGCTGTCTGAACTTAGGCTTGACTTAGGTGAAATCATGCTGTACATAAAAGCAAACAAATGCAAATGGAGCAGTGAGTGATGTTTTCATGAGGCTCTGAAGGTGATGGGAAAATTCCCACTGCCCTTCAGTGACCCTTAAACAAAGCAGCATTACTGCATGGGTCTAGAAGAGGAGATGAGAAGACAAAAACCTGTTTGGGAAATGGTGACACTGGTGTCACACTCTGGCCACCTCAGTGCTGAAATGGAGGTTTTTCACTTTGCTACCAAAACCTATTTGCACTTGAGCTGAGGGGTGTCTCTGCAAAATGCCACTCTGGAGTAAAATTTTTATGACCAAATTCTTATCTCTTGGGAAAAGACAGTGTAAGAGGATTGCTAAACTTCTCACCTGGGCCTGAATACAGGCCCCATTGCTGTGCTGGAAAAGGCCAGCTTGTATTAAACCTAGCTGGGAGTAGGTAGTGCAGATGTTACAATGATGTGATGTTTAGGTCGCATTTTGCAACAGGTAGATTTCCTGGCACTGGAGCTTGGCAGCCTAGTTTGCAAAATTACTGAGGTGGATTCTGCTTGCTCTTACACGTCCTTGGCCACTGTTGAAAAATGAGAGGTATCACCACAGTGGCAGCTGGCCTGTTCTCTTCTGTTTCATCAGGTGTAAATGCTTGTTCTCCAGTGACAAACCTCGATGATAAACCTTGTTAATAACAAGTAAGATACTGTAAAATGGTGAAACTCTTTTATAATAGAAAATATATCTGAAAGAGAGCCTGGTGGGTCAGCGGGTCCATGTGTCTGCCTGGCAGAGCCTGCTGCCTCCTGCCTGCAGCAGAACCACCAGCCAGGTTATTTTTGTGCTGGACAAGTAGGGATGTCTCAAATCTTCCAGTTTTCCCTGTTTGTGATAAATTTTTCCAAAACATACCTACTACTGAAATCATTGGATGTTTGCCACTGTCTTTGTGATGAACCAAAATGGGTCCAGAGAGGGGTTGTCCTGGAAAAGGAAGGGTTTTAAAGCAGACCTCAGCCAAAGCCCATGGAAGTAGTGGAGTTTGTTGTGGTTTGGCTGAAGCCTTCTCACAGGACAGCACTGGCAGGTCTGTCCTTGCTGTGCAAGGGTTAGGTGCCTTCTGCAGGTTTTGCTGTCAGTTGTGGTGCAGGCTGGGATTCAGGAGCATCTTTCATCCTTGTTGGAAATGCACAAACAATGCAGGCCCTACTAGGGGGCAGAGGAGCTGCTGCTGGTCCCTTATGCTGGGACAGAGCCTGCCTGGCTCCCAGGGGAGGCACGAGCAGCCCAACCTGCCCTGTCACAACAACCTGCCCTGTCACACGGCATCCTGCCCACAGCCACTCCTTTGAAGCCAGGAAGAAATGGGACATGGCAGCTATGGGAATGGTTTGTGCTGCCAGAACTGGCTTCCTTCTAACACCGAGTGTCAGGTGGGATCTTGGGGGTCAGGGGAGAGGAACAAATCTGGAACAACGGAGTCTTCAAGGGGTGGATGCATCAGCCCACCATGAGGAGGGTTTTAGTTACATCAGGAGCCCAACGGGTCTGTGCTGTCACCTGATGGAGCAAAATATGTCCTCACTGGGTAGGGAATATGGGAGTGGATTCATGGCATCTTGTGATTTCAATAAGTGGCAATCTGCCTGTCATTATCACATGAGTGTATTGCACAGGGATTCCTCAGACTCCTGAGCCTCTTGTTGTTACAGTTTATGGAAGACTTCCTCAGACTCCGGAGTATCATCCTGCTGACTTCTTGGAGTTTACAAGTGTTCATTGTATTTCAGTGCTGAAGATCTAATGTATTTCAGTGTAAAATGTATAATGTAAAATGTGTATAAAGTATAATATGAAGATACATGTATTTCAGTGTTAAAGGTATAAAAAGTGGCAAGGCTGAAGATGTGACTCAGGTAATGAGTCAAAGAAACAGTGGGATTTTTAATTAAGTTTGCTCATTTTCTTTAAAGCTGACAATACATCTGAGAATTTGACATTTATTTATGAATGCATTCCAGGTTTGCACACTGCATATCAAAACCAAGGACAAGCCTGGAGAAGGGTGGGGCAGTGTGCTGAGATACTGTATCTGACTTGCCCTCCTGCCCGCAAGAGAAATTCTTTCCATCTGAGTCCTCCTGAGGTGGTGCTTTGGCAGAAGATTGTCTTGTCCCTGCTCCTGCCCTGAGTCAACTGAGGTTTGCTTCGTTTTCATCTACTTCTGCCTCTCTGGCATCCTGTCTGCCTCTCAGGGTGGTGAGTCCCCTCTGCTGTGCTCACCAGGGTGGGAAACCTGTCACCTTTCCTGCCTGCTTCTTATTTCTGCTCTCTGTTGGAATGGGCCCTTGGGATTAAACAGGATCCCTGGCCTTTCCCAGGTGTCTTTCTCTGCTGCCTTGACCCACAGTGTGTCCTGACACCTCTCCTTTACTTCCAAACGTGCCCATGTGACATTCTTGGGGAGCAGAAGGGTGGGGAGGTGGTCCCTGCTCTCAGCCCTCCCTGGCTCCTGTACATGGTGCAGGTACAGCAGCTGCATCTCAGGGCAAAGCTCCAGACTGAGGTGCTGCTGATGCACAAGCAGAGAGCAAAAAGCAGGGATGGCTCTTCTCCTCAAGGCTGTGCTGAGTCTGCCAGCTGCCAGCAGTGGTGAGCAGCAAACACAGTAATTGAGTCCTCAGTGGCTCCTGAAGGCAGGCTGGAGTGTGAGCCCAGGTGGTGCTCAGCTCTGCTGGCTGAGTAGGCAGTGTTTGGGGCTGACAATGCTTTGATAGCCTTATCTGCTCTTTGAAGCCAAGCAGCCGCTCCCTGCCCATGCACAGCTGATAAGCTCCATCAGATCCTGCATATCTTCCCTGCAAAAATAGGGGCTGAGTTGACTCAGCCAGGACAGGAGCCTGTGACTCTGAGTGTGGGTGTGCTGTGGTTTTCCCACATCCATCCTGTCTTCTCGGCGTGGGCACAGGGTGGCAGGGCTGGCATCTGCCTGAGGGGCTGCCCAGCACCAACAGGCTGGGCCTTGCTGATTTAAATGCCAGAAGAGGTGTCATTCCCACCTCCCAGGCCCTCCCTGGCACTGCACAAAGCAATGCCAGGTCCTCCATATCTCCATTCAAACCCAAAAGTGGTCACTAACTCGAGGATGATTCTGTAGGATGGTTCAGGTGTCATATGAGGCTTTCAAGAGGCCACAGCTGTGGTAGGGCTTTGCCCTCGAAATGTGGGGTCACCAGAACTGGCTTGGGGTAACTCAGCATTGAGCATTGCTCATGGGGCTCCTGTGGGTGGAACGTGGGGAAGTGATACAGAGCTGGAATGCAGCCAGACAGCCAAAAATACCAGGAGCAGGGCAAAATTATTTACAAAGCAACTGAATATTTTCCCTCCCTTTCCCTCTCATTTTTAACAAGCTTCTTTTACCACTAAGAATTTCATCCTAAAGAAAACTGGCAAATGTCTGAGAGGCAGAGGTACACCTCCACCACATTGTTTAATAACAATGAACTGAAATCCTAATGGCAGTAGATAGTGCTTTCTGACCCAAAGAATGCACATTCCACCTTGAGAAGAAAAAAAAGGAGACAGAAAGAAGATAATGAGAAAAAAATTGGTTTGTGTTCATAAATGCTTGTTTGAAGCCAAAGGATTTCATGTCAAAAGTCTCTTAGATCCCTACAGTCACTCCAAGCAACACGTAGAAGATTTGAGCTCAAATAACTGCAAGTGTTGAAATTCAGGCTATTTTGGGTCAGGAAGCCAGTGGGGAAATGCTGTCTTTGTGAAAATTCGGTTGAAGCTAGTTTAGAGCAGACACAGAAAATTACTTGAAGCTACAAAGTCGAGTTGTCAGAAGTGCGTTTCCCTTACCAGGCTAAAATGTGGCCTAATTCAGCTCTTACAAAAAGTTCTGGAGGCGCTTCCATTGATTTCTGTGAGTGCTGAGTCACCAGTGGCTGCTGAGTCACCAGCCCTGAGCACCCATCAGACTCTCAGAGCCCTGGTGAGAAGGCAGCTCTGATTCAGCTGATAATATATCCTTATTTTTATATACAATGTAATACCAGTTTGTGTTATTGCCTTGCCTGCAGCAGCACTGTGCAGAACAGAATTGCCTGACAACTGATGAAGTGAACATTTCTTAAAAATACCTTCCAAAATGACAACTGCTTTTTGTCCCTAAAATATGTAGGAATTTTGCATTCCCTCCTTGGCTTCCTCTCCCACCCTCTCTGACAACAACAGGAAAAGACAGCAAAGGAAAAAAATCAGCTTCTTAAAAGAACTAGAATTGAACTTATTGCCAGTTGCTTTTTAACAGCATATAATCAGGAAATTTCAGAAACTGGTTATCTTTTTGTGAATGTCTCCTCAGTGCTGTCACATTTCAAAACAAAGGTGAATGTGCTCAGTGCTTATTTTGGAGTCACTGGGTGCTCTGGAAGGGCTGTTTGTGAGTCCATCAGCAGCACTTGGTGCCTCTGGAGAGGCTGATGCAAGGGGCATGTGAAGGAGCAGGGGTGCAGGTGGCAGCTGGGCGGGCTGGGGACAGGGGACAGGCTCAGAGCCACCTCCAGTCTCTGCTCGGGAGCTCAGAACCGCAGGGCTGCTCTGGAGGAGCCGTGCTCGGTGGGAAGTGCCAAGCAAAACAAACAGTACTTGAGGTTAAAGAGCTCAAAGGGTGTTGGTATCACAACCCCCAATCTCTGCATCTGCTTCTGCTGTTCCCAAAGCATGACAGAGAGCAGCCAGCGCTGGGAGGTCACGGAGATAACAGGACCCGCTGATGCAATGCTGGGTCTGGTGAAGGAGCACTCACTCAGCTCCAAGGGGATCTGCTTTCCTTTCCTTCTGCTTGTGCCACTCTAGACAAAGTTGCTTGTCAGTCTAATGACAATTAAAGAGTTCTAGTAACAAAAGCAGTGGGCCAGAACCTGGAGTAGCCTCTGACACCCTGTTATTGGATGTTGATGCTAGATGGATGGGTGGAAGCACGTGCTGTGACTCACCGTGGGGCAGACATGGGAAGAGCCTCTGCTCAGAGACCTCTCTGTCTACAGTGAAAGACATTGTGAGGTACACAGGCAGGAGGAACCTAAAGCTGCCAATCACAAGATCAAGCAATTACTTGGGCTGATTATAATCTCAGTTTGAATTGGAAAAATGTGTCTGATCCTCCCTTCAAGGGCATGAACTGCACGTGGCAGGGCTGGCCGGCAAGGGGCTGGGCCGAGCGGTAAATTTGGTCTCATTTGAAGAGATAAGAGGGGGCAGAAAAACATGTTTACAGTCTCTGCTCTGGTACTTATGGGTAATTGATGGTATTTTTAGATGCTTTGGTACTTGTAGGTGTAAATAATGGGTTTTACATGAAATGCATGAAATTTGGGGCTTTTTCCAAATGATCTCATCAGTCCAGGTGCAAATTGTCAGTGCCATGCACAGCTGGGAACAGGGAGCAGTTGGAAATAGCAGATTTTGATCTGTAAGTCCTCAATTCTCGTTTCCACCTGTAGCACTCCTGCAGCTCATCCCTGGCATGCCCTGGTGCTGGTGTACACTGATCTCACCTGGAAATCGCAACTCAGAGTCTGATGTGTTTTATCTCCATTCAGCTGATTTATCTTATAATAAAATTTCCCATGGCTTATCAACGCTTGACAATTAGATGCTTAACATCCCACTTAATGCAAAACAGATTACATCCTGGGAATTAACAAAACAATCAAATGCCTTAAGGGGTAATGGAAGATTTTTTAATAGACATGTATGTGTTTTTATATATATATATGTTTATACATACACACACACATCCATAGTTGTGCAATCTAGAGATGCTGATCAGCTTTCGCTACTTGATTGGTTTGATGGCTCATTCCTGTTCTGCTTTTTCTTTCTGGTAGGAATTGTGTTCTGTGATGGCAGTGCCATATGCTGCCCTCCCAGCTGTGTCAGGAGAGGCAGGGGCTGACCGCAGCCCGAGGGTCCCCGGGTGGTTCCGAGCGCTCCCCTCCGTGCCCAGCCAGCAGTTTTACAGCCTTGCTCCCTCTGGTGGCATCCGAGCCTGCTCTGCTCCCCAGCAGGGGTGGCCTCTCCCAGCGCCAGTGCCCACAGCGGTGCTCAGCAATGGGACCAGGCAGGGCTGGCGGCAGGGCTGTGCACACCATGGCCAGGCCCACTCACTTTGGGAATCCCTCTCTGGGTCAGGGATATAGGTCCAGTCCTGGTGCTGACCCCAGGACAGCCACAGCAGGGCCTCTGCCTGCTGAATTTAAATATATGTGGTCATCTCCAGCTTTATCACAGAACTGATCATCTTAACCCCAGCTCTTGCACATGCTGGGGCTGGAGCTGTCAGGAATATTTACATTGCTGGAAAAAACCAGAATCATTTCCTTTCTGCAGCCAGCATCCCCACGGAGCAGAGCATTCTGCCTGTGATTTCCAGTCCTGCTGTCAACAGCACTCTGGGCACTCTGACTTGCAGAGGAGGTGCATGGTTCAGCTTCATGGACCTGGCCCCTGGGACTAGAGGAGGGGGTAAAGGGACTGAAGGGTCACAATAACTGGTGAAGATTTATAAAAACTACTCAGAAATAAGTTTTTAATACTATCAAGAGAGGAAAAATTGATTCCATTCACTGTTACAGTACCTGCACACAGTGGGCTGAGATGCCCAACAGTGAGAGCTGGGGACCTGCTCAGTGTCTTCAGCCACTTGTGGATGTCCTGGACACCCTCATGGGCAATGGGGCCATATCCTGGGCTCAGCCACTCAGGTCTGACCTCTGTCACTCTGTGTCTCTGGGGGACCTGTCCCCCCTGCCCAGTGCTGTGCCCACCCCAGCACCCACAGGCTGGAGCAGAGCCCTGGGCTTCCTGTGAGGAAGGCTTGGGATGCCCAGGGTCTGTGTGTTATTGGGTAAATGATGCTCTTTTGGCTACCTGCCCTCAAAGAAGAAATTCCTGTTGCTGTCTGATCATTCTTCCAATAGCTGACCAAATGCAATAGTTCAGATCCTGACACAGTGTTGATTCATTTAACTGGTGATTTCTGGAGGTAGCATCACCATGATACAGTGCACCACACACACACACACACACACACACACACACACAGAGAAAAAGCCAGTTGTGCTTTAAAAGCATGTAAATAAATTCCAGGCACAGCAGTGCTACCTCTCTTCTAAATACACAGATATCTCTATCTGATGGACCTTTACAAAGGCCAATATGCTTAATCCCAATTTACAGAGTGGGAAATTGAGTTTTCATCCATAATCATCCAGCAGGCCAGAAATAACAACCTGGTCCTGTGAGTCCTGCCCCTGCTTATCCTGTCCCAGTGACAAATCTCAGCTCAGTAACTTGTCCTGTCCTCCACCACAGATGAAACTGTGGAGTCACTGAGCCTTCATGGATGTTCCCAAGGCTGCTGCAGGATGCAGGCTGGGCAGTGGCTGGGGGGGAGGTGAGGAGCCCAGACCTTGCCTGGCCTCACCTCTGCCAGCCACAGGCGCTGCTGGCACCAGCCAGCATCCCACATCTCTGTGCTGCTGGAAAAAGCTCAAGTCCTGGTGTGCTCCAGCTTCGTGCTGCATTTCATTTGCAGTTTTAAAGCAGCAAGTGACTCTTGGAGCCAAACAAATGCCTGGCATTTGGCTGTGCCTGGGTTTTCCTGTGGCCAGGCTGACCTTTATGAACAGTAGAGTCACAGCTATGACAGGCAGCTCACTTGAACCCTCCCATCTGGGAGCTGGGGAGGTTTTGTAATTGCTGGAAAAGCCAAAAAGTCTATCTTCAGACCCTGATTTTTTCCTTAGCAACTAAGTTTCCTCCTTGATTTCTCTTCAACTTTCCCTTCCATGTAACTCACAGCTGATCCTTGTTCTCATAACCACCCTTTATTGGTGCAGATGCAATCAGCAAGAAAGATGAGCAGTTGCAGAGTTCAGCCCAACTCCATGAAATCACTCATAAATGTGCTTCACTTCAGTAAAACTGTTCTTGTGCTCAGTCTTAAACATGTGCTTTAGTCTTTTGCAAGTCCTTGGCCCTCTCACAGTCTCAACTGGGTCATTGATTACCTGAGGAATGGCATGATGAGGAAAAGGCTCTTGTTGGGATCTGTGTGAAAGTGTTTTTCTGAGCCCACAGTCAGTGTCTGTTCTGATGGCAGATGAGTGCAATTTTGTTGTCCAGTGAAGGAATAGAGCATGAAATCCCCTATTGAAGTCCTCTTAGATATGCCTGTAAAATGCTGAGTATGAGGGAAGTGCCTGTGGCGTGGCTGCTGCATGTTGTGCTGTCCTCATCACTCCCAGCTGCTCACCAGTCTCTTGTTGGCTGTTTCTGTACTTGTTCTGGCCCTTACCAAGTGTCCGTCTCACTCAAATGCTAAAAAATAAAAATAAAATTAAAATTAAAATAAAAGCCAACTCCCCCAACCCAAAAATAGCATCATAAACTTATGGAACAGGTTTTTAAATTGAAATCTTCAATTGGGATTTGCTGTATTTGCTTTAGGGTGTCCTTGACATATTTACACTTTGCCTTGAAACCATGAGCATTAGGCATCATGTTCTTTTCCAGTGGATACAGGATGCTCCCCTAAGAGCTGGCTTGAGGAATGGAAAGAAATTATGTGCTCCATTACTGCTGTGCAGTGGTGTGGTTTAAGGTCTGATTTGCTGAGTGACTGTGAGGCACATCATTTAAGATGTTTTGAAGCTGAATTGACATTGCTCTCACTAATTGTGTATCCTTTGTATCCTGCCTGCTCCTTGCTGTGTTCTGTCACCACCCAGCACTGAGTGAAGTTCTCAGCACTCTGCAGTGAAGTTCTCAGCACCTGCTGAAGGCAAATAATGATAATAAGTTCTAACAGCTGTCCTGTTTCACACCTCTTGTAGCTTGCCAAGGTAGATCACTAGGAGATGTCACCAAAGCAAATAATCACCCCCGTGCCAAATGGTTTAGCATGATTTCAGTGCATAGCACAGGCGTTTGCCTGCATGATCCATGACAGATGTGCTGAGGTTCTGCAGCTTTGCCTGCCCAGTATTATCTGTTCCCAGCTTCTGAGTCTTGTTCGTGCTCAGGGCTCTGACATACAGGTGAGCTACCACAATATAACAGGTTCCTGCATGTCAGGTTCTTCACCGCAATTGCCTTGTTCATGCTCTTGCCCAGCAGTGCAGTTATCCCCCTTTTTGTGGCAGGGGAAAACTACTTTGGCTTACTTTGTATTTGCCAAGGGGGTGGAGAAAGCAAAAATACAATTATTACAGAATAGCTGATACCTGTTCTCTTGTGATACTATTCCTCTTCCTAAAGTTGCTTTGTGTGTTGGGGTCATGCCCATGATTTAGGGTATGAACTTGGTACCAAGCAGGCAAACGCTTTCATGGATCTCCTCCTTACCTTCAAACCATAAGGAACTGTCTCCATTGGATGTGTAATGGATGTGCCTGGGGCTCTTCAAGCTGGGGCAAGATATCACAGGCAGAAAAGAATCAACATAGGAATATTAACAATGTGCTCTTTTGCTGGTGCAGTTTTCCCATATGATTACAAGTGATGAGTGCTCTGTGGGAGTGAGGGAAAGGAAGATCAGCCCTGTACCAATAGGCTGTGCTCAGCTCTTCACAGCCACACACTCTCTTTACTGTTAGTTCATTTGTTTGCTCTGATGCCTCTCCATTCTTTCCTGAAGGCTAACCACATATCATATATATTTAAAAGAACAGTAGCATACAACTGGTACAGATCTTAGGGTTCCCTTCCCAAAACATGATATTCCTGCT
>NW_005054395.1:1744046-1763213 GCF_000277835.1 Geospiza fortis | reverse complement strand
TCCTGCTGAGAATAAAAAGATAAAGGCTTTAATCCTTGGGAACAAAAGGGCGTGAGTAATTCCATTTCAGTGCATGACCTGGAGTCTCCACCCATATAAATACATCAAAGAGTAGGTATGATTTCACTCTCTGACACCCATGCATTGAGGTTCTCACCCTGAGAAGCAAGGATCTGCTGTGGCTGGGCTGAACAGTGCCCATGAGGCTGGGTAACAGGGATATTTGCAGCGTTCTTTGATCTTCCTACTGGACCAAAATTATTCACATCTCCCTAGTGTTGCTGAAAACTTATCCAAGCACTCAAGGCAATTATTTTTAAATGTATGTGTGTTTTGGGCCAAGTCCATGAATCCTGACTCATGACTGACTCAGCCCTTACTTAAGCAAAACTCCACTTGATTTCATTACAACTGGGGGCAGGACTCTGTGATTCCTGCCCCTGCCAACGGGAGCTGCAAGAGCCCAGCCCCAGCTCTCGGAGCCTTCTGCAGCTCCCAGCACATGCCAGTGCTGTGGAGCCTCCTGAACCTCTCTGGGTCTTGCAGACAGTAGTGCTGTCTGCCTAAAAAGGCCCATCCTGCTTGGCTGCCCTGCTCAAGCCACCACATGGGTGATGGAGAACCATGCTGGTGCTGTGTTCACTAATAATGCTTGGAGCTAAACCTGCCAATGGGCCACAGGGAATTCTGTGACCCATGTTAATCAGGAGCTCAGACTAGATGGTTGTGATAGCCTGACCATCTGGCTGAAAACTGTTGCACTGCAGATTGGCTGTAACTCATTAGAGTATTTTAATTTTGTTATAAATTCATTTCTAACATGCTCAGCTCTCCATTACATGCTAGAGACCAGGATGGTTTGGGTAAGGAGAGAAATTAGGTGGTATGAACAGTGGGAAGAGTAATCTAAAATACCCAGGCAGGTCTGCATGGTAGAAGCTGGTGCTAATGACCTGGGCAGGATCTGAGCTCCTCTTTGTGCCTGTTTCCCGCACTGCTGCCTGCAGGAGGGTACAGCACTGCTCTGACCTGGCTCCCTGCACTCATGACTGCAGGAGTCAGCTCAGGTCTCGCCAGCCTTATTAGCTCTGGCTCGGTGCCGGCAATTCCTATTCAAGCTGGCTCTGTGCAACGTGCCTGGCTGTCTGTGCCGTGCACATCCCGGCATGGGAGTGGTGTCCCAGTGTCAGGAATGTGGGACAGAGACGCTCTGGCTGCCTGCTGAGAGCAGCACGGTCACATTCACACAAAGGAAGAGGCTCTGCTGAAGCGAGCTGTCCTGCCTGGAGGCAGCCCAAGTGTCTCTGTCCTGGCATGGATAAGCCAGAAGTCACCCAAGGGAGACTGAGAGTGAGAAAATAGTAATAAACTGTCTTGAAGTGTCCCTGCTGTCCAGCAGTCCCAGGAGAGCTTATTAAAACCCAACCATTTTCTGCTTAGCAAGGATGACTGCCAGTTTGTGGCTAAAGCAACCAAAAAACTTCAATGGAAATGTTACTTATGTGTGTCATTTAAGATAAAGCCCCTGTGTTTTGCATGGCTGCACCTTGACAAATGGCCTGATTGGTTTTATTCCTAACTACAGCTAGAAATAACAGAGCTGCTGTGCATATTCCCATCATTTGTGTTATTTAGATTTTTGGCCTCAGAAGAGGAAGCGTTTGTGGGATTGGACTCAGCGTTTGGCCTGTCAGCTGTTGCTGCACCCTTTGGTGCCTTAGACTGTTTCTTTCATCAAAGTAAACAGGTTTGATCTCCAGTTTGAGTAACCTACTGTTGTCTTTTGTAATGCTGCATTAGCAGGCTTCGAAGATGCATTTTCTGCCAACATAAACACTTTCTTGACTAACAGAAATGAGTCCTTGCTTGCATTAGTCTGCTGCAAACATTACAAAGGCTATGAAATAATTGTAAGTAGATGTCCTCGTCTGAATCTCCTTTAGACTGCAAGGCTCCCACAATAATTACTAAATGAGGGTCTCCTCTCAGCAGGCAAAGGTTTGAAAGGATTGTTCCTTTTGTCCCTCTCCTTTTTTTTTTTAATATTATTTTGTCTCTGTCTTCTTTTGAAAAGAGAAGAACTGGAAGCTGCCTGGCCCAATGATATTCTTTTCTGCTCTGTCTCCCCATTGCACCCCAGACTCCCTGGGAGGACACATAAAAAGTGACTTGCCCTGTTCTGCACAGCACTTCACCTGTGTGATATTTGCAAAGGAGTTTTGTCTCAGGTATTCTTGAGAGGTCAGTGAGTTGCACAACAGGATTTTGTCATTTGTCCCTGGCCATTTCTGACTGAAGTGTAAGTCTCACTTTTACTGTCACAGTTCTTGCTTTGCTGTACAGGCTTGAGATCAAAACCCCACCACAGTCAGAAATTATTCAAGGCTATCTAAGGCCCAAACAGCAAGTGTATCAAATAGAGACAACTCTTTGAAGAAATGTAAATTTCAGCACATTCACATGGAATATGGTTTTGGCTCTGTAGTTGTGAAAAAATACAGAAATTAACAGTAGCGTCACCAAGATCTAAGTCAAGACTAGGGAAAACTAGTGAGTAAGGAAATTCTTCAACATTTGTTCTTTTGTGTTCACATTCTTATGACTTGAATTCAAATATCTGCCCCACACTGAAGAACCTGGAAACAAGATCTTCAGGTCTTTCCTAGCTGTAATGAGAACACACCCAGACAGAGTACATGAAGAGAATTAAAGGAAGGAGATTTACAAAACCTCTTAAAATGGCAAGCTTCTTAATTTTCCTTTAGAATTCAAAGGAGCCATCAGACAAAATATTTAAGGACTGAAGCAGCTAAGCCCCAGCAGAGTGCGTGGCTGGCTTGGTTTCCTCAAGCTTATCTAAATTCGGTCCTGTAAAAGCGTGAATTATTGACTCTCCTCTTTTCTCTGCTTTACAGTCCTCAGGTACCTGGAGGGCATCCCAGAAAAACAGGAGGGTGAGCCAGCCTGCTCAGACATTGATGCTTTCTGAATCTCACTGGCTAAGGCCAAGTTTGAATATTTAACGGTCTTCAAAACCCCCATGTAGCACCCCCTGCCCCAAGAGGAAAACCAGCTAAGCACGGCTTCCCTGGAGAGCCAGACCATGGCCAGGGAGCTGCAAAGACACACCTTGGTCCAGGGCTGGGCTTTGATAGCTGTGGGTGAAATTCACCGTGTGTGTGGAGAGAACCAACAAGGCTGCCAGGGCAGTGGGAGTGAATAATGCAGAGGCCTTTGCTCGTCCTGTTGCACAGGAATGATTCCCACGTCCTCCAGGCACCGTGGAGTGAATCAGTTTTGAAAAGCCTCTGCAGCGCTACTGCGGCAAAGCAGGAAAAATGTTGCAAAGTAGAAAAGGCTTTTGGTCAAATGCTTTTTCTCTGGTTGGTCATCTGGCTACTTCATGGCTGAAACTGTGTTTTGTTCGTGCAGCTGTTGGAGTTAACATGCAGCACCTATTTATGGGTTCCCTGGGCAGCCACCTCCTTCTGTCAGCCACAGCAGCTCCACAGATTCCAGCAGGATGCAGCCAGGCTGTGCTGTGCCTGCCAATCCTCCCTCCTGCCCATCCACAGGCCTGGGATTGGCACAAAGCTGAGTTTGGCTTCACCCTGGACTTGCTGTGCTTTTCACAGGGTCCTCATTTGCTTCTTTGTGCAGGACAGGGCTTAACACCCTCCTTTGTCAAACCTTGAATTAAAAAGCAGTGTCTTAGCAGGTTTAGACAGGATTAAGCAGCACAAACCTCTTACACACAGAGCTTACTCTAAGTAAGCATTTCTAAGTTACCAATGTGTGATGTATCTGTAGCTCTCCTATCACTTTCCCTCTCAGCTGGGTTGTTTCAGAGGGGATAATGGGAGCTGAGTTTATTGACTTCCCTTGGAACTTGGGTGTTTGGTTCCTTTCTGGTCTTCTGGTGCTCCAGCCAGAATTTCCAAAAACAGTTGCCAAAGCCAGACCTAGTGTGGGCAGATGTAGTTTCAGTTGCCTCAGCAGATCTGTGCCAATCTACAGCAACTGCAAATCTGAAGGCAGGCTGTGCTGGGAAAAGCAGGGGTCTGTGGCTAATCTAGCCCTTCACTGACCTGCTGTGGGACTTTATAGCAGCTCTGCTATCCCCTCAAACCTGTATTTGCATATTTAGAAGGCATGACCTCTGGATAAGAGTTCCTTTCTTATTCTTTTATGCAGAAGTTAATATAAGGGGTTACAGTCATGCAACACTTAAATAATTGACCCATAATACCCCTTCTATTGCACAATTCAGTGTGTGAAAAGTTTTCCTGTCCCATGAAGAGGCAACCTGGAGAAGAGGGGAAAGCACTTCTGTCTTTTTTTTCTTGCCCTTCCTCACAGACTCCCATTTAGAAGATATTTATTAGGTGGGGAAAAGTACAGTAAGATGCTGCATGGCTCAGCAAAGCACCTTCTTTTCCTACAGACACAGGGCTCTCATTACATCTTTAAAGAATCACAACAAAGAAAAGGAGCTGACACAATGAATTTTGATCTGGAAAATGAAATCTGACATAACCAGTAGTTACATTTTTCTTATTCCCTGGTAATTTGCCTAAAGGCAGCTTTTAAATAATTCCTGCTTTTCACCTCCTGAGAAATAATCTATTTGCTTCTGAATTAATTAGGCAGCATCATAAAAACCCTTTAGAGACTTTGCAAGCTGCTGATCTAACTCTTAACATATATAATGGGCCTGATCCTTAGGCCAGACAGTGGGAATTCTGCTTTTAATTTTGATGGGAACAGGAGCAGGCCTTTTATGTGTGATGTTTCTGAAAAAAACAGGGTTCCCAGTAAATAGTACTGGGTGTTGTTTTTTATGATAGCTTTACTGGTATCTGTCTCTATGTCTGGGATCTGTCTCTGTAACATCTTGAGTCTCACAGTGATGAGAGAGAGTAGGTCCTTTCTTGTTTCATCTTCCCTTGGACAATCAGTGCCAGAATTTCTGTTGTGTGCTGCCCTGATGAGCAGACATGTGCAGGGGAGTTAAGTGCTGTCTCTCCACTTGGAATGTCCAGAGTGTGATTGATCTGCCTGGGCTGGGCCATTGTGCAAGGCCAGGGAAATCAGTGGAGCTCTCACATGCAGAACTGATCATCTCAAGCTTGGCTTTGAGATGTCAGCTACTCCAATACTTGCTAGCTTAAATCAGCATCAACCCAGCAATAACATAGTTTCCTGTTGATCTGAAAGGTGAAAATAAGCAAAATAATTTTGTTCTCATTGATACAATTTTTTTAATGTAAAATACCACCCAAGTGGAGTTTTGCTGGCCAAATTGAAAATATCTGTACCAGTTTGTTTACAGGGTGATGTAAAAGCTTTTATTTGACAAAGTAAGAGATTCAGGTAAGTTTCAGGCTCATGAGTTTTTCATGATGTTGGGCTTCATGGCCTGGATGGTCTCTCTCTGTTCTACCTTCCTTTGTTCTTACATTCCTGACTTTGCCTGTTGCCAGTGGCAATATCACCAACACAAGTCAGGACAAGGATTAGATCAAAAGATGCACGAGGAACCAAAGATGGCTCTGAGTGAGATTTGGAGCTCAGATTAGGAGATCTAAACACCTGTGTGTCTTTCAGGTGTAGGTTTGTTACTGCTGGCATTCTGCTGAGGGGTTTGCTCACACAGCTCCAGGAACATTCGTGGTCAGCAGGACATCTGGTGACTTGTCCCATGGCGCTGCACTGCTCTGCTGAGTGCCACAGGCTAGAGAAGCACAGATTTGCAATACAGACCAGAGGAAAACTCGTTTCAGGAATCACCATCTCAAACCTCATTATTCTGCAGGGGTTTCTGCTAGCTTTTGGAAATGCCAAAATGGTGGCCATACTAACATTGTTGTTTAAAACTCAAAAGTAAATTCTTTCCTAAACTCAGGACCTGTTCCTCTCCTCTTTCTGTTGCCTGACTTTTGAGTGCAGCTGTGACTTTCCCTGTCCCTTCCCTAGGTAAGAGCCCAGGCTTGGCTTTGCCCAGAGGCTGGGCTGCCCTGACAGTTCTGCTCTGGGGAGTAAGTCAAGAGAAGGATTTAACACAAGAAAACCCAGATTGCCAGTGAGAGCAGGAAAGTAGACCTAGCTTTATTATCAGTCCTATTATCCTCAGTTCTCCCTTGCAAAGTAGGCAATGTGGTGCTTTCCCTGTAAAAGTTTTGGGTGTTTAAAAGGTTGGTGGAGAACCCAGTAATCTGGGAAGTGTGGGCTCAGGAACCAACTCCTAAACCAAACCAACTCATCTCCATCAAGATCTATATGGAGAGCAATTAAAAACCCTAGGCCCAGAGGGCTGTCATCTGGCATGTTCTTTTTTCAGCTGATGTCAGACTTTGCTTGGGTTTCTTTGCTGGTTTTCTGGTTGTTTTTTTTTTTTGTTTTTTTGGTTTTTTTTTTTTGTTTTTCTTACAGATCTGCTCATATACATTTTATGTGCTGGAGCTCTGCAAAGAAAGAATGATTTTTCTAAAATAGAGAGGTCAGTTACTTCTGCTCCTGGAATCAACTTGGTCTTCCATGTCAGTCTGCCCTGGGAGGTTTTCAAGTCAGTGTGTTCTCCCTGCTCTGTATCAAGCCTGAATTTCTAGTTAGGAAAAAACATTGTTGTGGGCTAAGTCCAAGGAGTTACAGCTTTATTTACAGTTTAGTTGCCACCTACAGCAATGTAGCTCATCACTAGGATGCCTTGGGCATGTTTCCACTTTATAACTTAGTGAGGCTGTTTACAATATTATCGACAGAAGAAATAAAGGACCAGGGTAGAACTATGGCCCCAGTAAAATCAGTGACAAAACTCCCATGGACTTCAGTGGGCCAGCACTTCACTTAGTACTGCATGTGAGGAGCACATATTTTATTGTGACCTCGATGTCTCCTTGTTCAGCTGCTTTTCCCAAAGCATTTTCAGTCCATGGGCACCCTTGTGGGCCCTGGCAGTACCTGGGTACCTGTTCTGTACTGGTAAATTGCTGGGTGGATTTTAATGTCACATCCATCCTTTTCTGTCTTCAGAGCCCTACTCTTTCTCTCTGGATCTTGGAAATTCTTTTGCTTCCTTTTCTATAGAAGCTCTAGATCTGCATCCAGATAACAGGGAGGAGAAAGAGGAAAGGATGGTTTTGGACTTTCCATGGCTCCCACAAGGATCAGGAGCTGAACTCATGGGTTGGGCAGGCACATCAGTGAGACTTCCCCAGACTAAGAATTCATCCAGTTCATAAAAGAAATTGATGCATCCTTCTGTTCCCTGCCCACAGCCTTCTTTGCCCTTCCCCCAGTTAACTTAAATTGTGAAATTCTGGGCAGATTTTATGTACATACACATCCTCAGCCTACTCTGTAAAGATACACACATAGGCACATAAACATACTGCATATAGTATACAGGTTTGGTAATATTATTCCCAGCAATTAATCTGCCTGTTTCTGAGTTTCTATGGATTCCTGTTTAATCTCAGGAAAGATAATTTCTTTCTATATCCTGAGTGGCAGTGATATGTGAAAGCCAAACTGCACTGCACAGTGCCCTTTGGGAAGAGACTCCTGCTTAAAAGCCTTCCAGATCTTGCCTGCCACAGAAGATTATATTTGGAAGGATGGGAAAGCAACACGAGAGGCACATGGAGCAAAAGCTGTGAGCATCAGCAGTTTACTACAAGTAAACAGTTTCACTTCTCAAGCTGTTGTGTTTGTCAGTCTAGTAAACAGGATCTGACTGCAGTGAGATAACAAAGCTGTAGGCCTAAACCTGTCCTCCTCCTCTGCACTTTGAATTATATACTGCCCACACTCCTGTCAGCCACCCTGTTTCTTCCCTCGGTGATCCACCATTGCAATATTTAAGTCCACCATTGCAGGATTTAATTCCATTATTGCAATGCCCCTGCAGAGTCCTTGGTTTCGCTGGAAGCAAAAAATCACCAACCTGGCTTCCTACTCTTACAGGGATTTATAAAAAAAGGACTTAGTTAACTGTCTGGGATCAGGCAGCATTCCAGATCACTCCCAAACTGTCCTCTTCTGTTTGGAAAATAGGATAGTGCTGTCCATTTTTTGTCCAGGTCACCAAGAGGCAATGCTGGGAGCTGTCTCTGCTGCCCTGCTCAGAGGAGCCAGTGGCAAGTGGTACAGCCTTGTCTGATAGCATCTGCTTTCCCTGAATAATTGCAGACATTCCCCTCTCCACTCATCCCTCCAAGCACCTTGGAGTCATAAATTGCCATGCTAGACCAAATGGAGTCATGCTCAGGGAATGATCTTCCCATTCAAGGTGAATCTTGATACCTGATGTATGAGAAGACCAGGCACATGCTAAAAATTCCTTGCTAATTTGGGTTGCCAGTTCATCAAAAACATCCTCCCAAACACGCACAGGATGTATTAAGTTATGGTATAGTAAGCGATCAGCTTGTCACACTGACATTTCTGCTCCTTGCCAGAAAGTCCTGGACTTCATTATCTCCCTCAAGAAATCAGATCTCTGGGTGTCACCCTGCAATAAATGTGTGTAACTGGAAACCTCTCCCCAGGCATACAAAGATCTGAGGACAAGTGGGCATTGCTGTTCTCTGAAGACTGGTGTATAAATATACTGCACTGACATCCCTCCTCTGGGACAGGTCAGTGCAGCCTTAGCATCCTCTGAGTCCTCATCCAGGGCACTTTGGCACAGGCATGTGACATCTTGTGAGGTGGGGCATGGCTTTTGGGCCTACCAAACAAGGGGGTTCAATTGTGTCTAAGTTCCTCCATGGTGTTACATTCCCACTTCCCATTCTACTTAGAAAAGCCTGGAAGTGCTGCCTGTCCTGCTGCAGGGGAGGTTGGCAGGGTGGCCCTGGTGGTGTCAGGACCTGCTGTCACCTTGGTGACTTAAAGACCAATAGGAACAGCAGTTGTAAGTGAAATCTCCTCTGTGTGGTGATCCTGTAGGTGAGGTTGTAGATGGCCAGAAAATCTGGAATCTCCAAGCTGCTGTCCCTGTACGTGATCTCTGACCTCTTTTGTGAATAGAACTCTGCCTCAGTTTCCTTTTCTGAGAGCTGGGGGTGCCTGCTGAGTGTGTCAGTGGAGCTCAGGGCAGCACAGCAGCTCAGTCCTCCCCTGTGGCTCCTCAGTGTGGGGAGTGAAGAGTTACCCCACATGGTCTGGGACCCACTTCAGAATGGCTGCAGAGGAGCATCCAGGCTGATCTCTGCTGATATTATTGTGAGGCAATGATTTCTCACTGATGATGAAACTCATAGTAAGGACTCCTGTGGTGTAATAATTCTCCAGATTAGCTTGCAAATGCAATGCAGCACGTAAGAGTTTGCCAGGTGCTCCTTGACTTCCTTCTGAAGCTGATTTTTGGGATACTTTCTCAATTTGAACATTACTTATAGGTATTCTTAAGGAATATCAGTATAAATAGTCTGCTGTGCTTTGCAGAGTTCATGCCAGTCCATATTCTGTTTTACCTCGTTCCATACCAAGCCATTAGCCCACACGATTGTCTATTATTTGCAATCTTGGCTCATTAAGGTGATCATTTGATAAAGCAGGTTGTTGTCTTTACCTTAGGGGCTCTCTTCTGGGGTGATGCATTGATATGTGGACAGCCCTGTCAGTGTGCTCCTCTGTGCTGCCCTGTGCTCAGCGGGTGCCACGGCACGTCCTGCGCTGTGGTTCTGTGATTTATGGTCCCACCGTGTGCAGGGCCAGCCCAGCGCACGTCCTGCTCCTGGCACAGCCATCCAGGGAGTGTCTTGGGAAAAACCTGCAGATGGAGCGTGGGGGAAGGACTGGGGGAGGTTTCTGAGGAGACCTTCCACGGCTGTGTCTGTCTCTGAGTCCTCTTAAGGCAGACAGGACCTCATGGAGGAGTTTGTTCATCTCCTCAGAGGAAGAGCCTGGTTCTTCAGTAACTCAGATACTGCAAGGGGCTGAGGAGGTCATAGAGATCTGTGAGGATGTCCTGGGTAACTTTCCCTTCAGAGAGTAGTCAGTACAACACACAGAGAGTGGAGAGAGCTTGTTGCACCTCAGCAGCATGGTAGGGGCTTGGCTGCTACCATCCTGCTGCTTTGAGGCTCACTTTGTCACCCAGGGGCCTTGGAGAGACCCAAGGGGTGAAAACAACTTCATCTAGCAGGATTTGTGTCAGAGACATCCCAAAGGTAAAGCTGAGCCCTGGGCATGTGATGGTGACACAAAGTGGGGCTCGTTCAGGGCAGGGATCTGCAGGGCAGCTCCTGTCCCTCATGTTCTGCCTGTTTAAGAAACCTGCACATAGAAACCTGCTCAGCACCAAGAACAAATCATTTCCATGCAGGGACAGCTTGGAGATTTATTAGTGGCATTCAGTGGATGTTATATATTGCTGGGAAAATGATTTTTGGAGACAGAGTGGTGATAAAAAAGTGTTTCTGGGAAGAGGAGCAGGGACTGGACATTATTGCAGTGGACTGGAGCAGGTATGGACTCTGGCCACCTGTGGGAGAAGGTAGAAATACCAAAGCAGCCCTTTTCCTGTTACTGTCCAGAAACTTGATGCCAAAATGTTGCCTGTTCCACCCCAATGATAAAAGGACAAGTTAAATAATTAATAATAATCTGAGTCTCAATGTGACTATTTAATAATTTTCTGTTAGACATTATGTAAATTTGAAGTATTTTTCCTACTGTTCATGCATAATAAAATAACTATGGTGATTAATTTTTCACCCTCAGAGTTTAATTAAGATCATTCAGGAGGTTTGGACTCATACACTGGGCTATAAATCACAGTCCAAACCACTGAAATATCTGCCTATCTTTCAGATTAGATAACAATGTTTTGGGGAGGAAATCTTGCTGACAGATAGCCACCTGAGTTGTCCAAATCAGGAGACCATTTGGTCCTCTGAGCACTGAAATGATACATACTGGTTATTAATATATGCAATTCAATGTGTGCTTTTCCAGGTTTAATTTTAGGGATGGACTCATTCCATCATCTGTATTCCTGCACAACTCATTGTGGAATAAATAGAGCGTTGTTCTGTCTTACCCTAATCCGCTTTTAAAGCCAGTGCAACTGAACCCTCCAAGGGACTAAAGTGGGTAGTATCAAGTCACATTTTATTCCAGGATAAATGTGTCCAGGTGTGGTGTTTTGTGGGAACAGCCATGTGCTCTGTGTGCAGAACCTCAGCTGGAATCACTCCTCAGGCTTAGACAAGCCTGAGTTTCCCAGTTTCAGCAGAAGCTGGGAGATGCACAGGGGTATTTCCTGTGACTGCAGCCTCTCAGAGCTCTTCCAAGCACGCTGAGCCCATCACCAAAGAGCTGCTTTCTAGCACCTCCACAGTTTTCATAGTGCAGAGCAGAGTGAGCAGCCAGCACACTGATATCCTGGGAGATAATGCCTGGGGAACTGTGTATCCTATGGCAGCTCCTGCATCCAGAAGTTTCCCACTGTTTTCTCTGGGTGTCTCCCTGTGCTGTGCACACCCATGGCTTTGCCCCACGAGTCAGAGCAAGTCTGCAGGATGTGTCAGTGCACAGGATGGACCCTGACTCATGGGGAAAGCATGTATGGAAAACGTTGCCATACTCCTACAAATGCTTGGTTTTCTTTGCTGTGTGATTTTTTTTCCACTTTAAATAAAAGCAATAAAAGCTAATGCTGAAAGGAAGTGAGGTGCAGGTGAGCCCTGTAGAATTTCCCACTGCATTTATAAACAGAAACACTTTTCAGGAGAGGGAGTCAACTGGGTTTGAAAAAAATAAGGTGGAAGGGAATTTCTCTGATGACCAGAAGATAAAGCATAAAATCACCATCTTGCCAAATCTTCACTGCTAAACTTGTTACTCCAGAGCTGCAAAATAGCACAATACTACTCTGGAACACTTATTCCTAAATTCTACTGTTTTATTTCAGAACAGAGAGTATCTTTGAGGCACAATTCAGTCATAATTACAGTGCTTTAAATTCACACCTTGTATCCCTCCCAATTAATTGTCAAAGATATGCAAATTCTAACTTTTCTTTTAATCTCATTGCTGTAAACCCAGAATTCCTTATTTCCTATTTAGCCATTAGTTTTCAGTCATGACTATGAAATGTGTCATGCCAAAGGAATGACTCTGGATTTTACCCCACAAATATGGCCCACAGTGTGTGAAAAGAGATGGTTGGGATAAATCACACCAACCCCTGCCTTGGCTGAAGCATCTCGAGCAGTGCTGCAGCAATGGAACAGAACAGGCAGCAATGGGACAGGCAGCAAGGGAACAGGCAGCAGTTTCTACTTCAAAAGTCAGGGAGAACAGAATATCAACACAATAATTAACATCTAATTTAGCAGTTAGATGAGGATTTAGGCAGATTCCTGCATCAAGTAATTGCTTCCAGAGGCAAGCAGTTCTGGGGCTGCTCACTCCACCCCCAGAGGCCAGGCACCCACCTCCCTCCAGCTTCTCCACAGCCATGGAAAGCAGCTCCATTCGTGGTGCTTTGGAGAGTTTTGTCTGTGAATGCTGTGAGGAACCCCCTCTCTTGTGGCATTAAAGGAAATGCAGGGATAGAAGCACATCTTTACAGTCAGGCTTAGAAGTGGGAAATAGAAATGAATTAAGGCACATCCTAATTTTCCTAGAAGATGAGAATCTCAGTATAATCATCCTTAAATATCTGCCAAAGGCTTGTGGTTTGTGTTGGAGAAGATGGCCACTTATAGATGGGCCTCTTCTGGAAAAATGTATTTTGCTGTGCCACATTCTTGATGACTAATTCCTTCACTGCAGCTTTGGGTGTCAAAGCACAATGGAGCACTGGGAATTTCCTGGTGAGTGTCCATCTTCCGTGCTGCCGTGACCGGTCATTGCCTCAAGGTGAAACAAAGTCACCAGGGATTCAGGATTTCACATTCCCACCCCGTAGGTCTGCAGCCTCACAGCTGATTCAGACAGTTGAACCATAGGAAGAATAAAAGGTCTATGATGAAGCTGTGCAATCTTTCCAGCTTCCCAAGGGAGGGGCAGGGCTCCCTGTTCCCTGCCGGGCTCACCGGGACCTTCGCAGCCGCCTCCTGTCCCAGGTGCCCTCGAGCGTCTCCTCCCGGCTCGGACCCCGACTCCTCCGCCTTTCCGTGGCGTTTGGCTCCTCCCCAAGGAGACTGCGCGGCTTCAGCGCTTCTCCTTTTTCCTGAATGCTAGATGCAGATTCTGGCTTTGATAATTAGTGCTGTGTGAAACATCTTTTAGGTTTCTGGAGCCTGGTGCTGCCCCGGCAGGGCAGCGAGACCCCACTGCCCGCTTGCCGGCAGATGCTACTGAGATTTTAACGTCTGTCACTGACTTTGCAGTCCCTTTGTTCAGCCTTTTAAATTTTCCTTTATTGTTTTAGCCTGTCTGCAAATACATTTGTTTTCCTTCCAGAAAATCTTTGGCTTGCTCAATTAGCAAGACAGCTCTTTGTGGAGAGTGCTGTAGCTCACTTTCTGCTATGGGTAAGTGCTCCTGGAGCATTTGGCTCCTCCACAGGGAGAGTTAGCTCCTGCCATCCTCACACCCAGTGCCACTGGACAACCTGCTGCCCACATTGCTGGGTGCTGCCTTGAGAAAAGGAGATTTTGTGACACGGAGCTCTGAATATGTTGCTGTGGTTCAGACCATGCTGTCCTAAGCTGTGATTTTTAGCTGCAGTTTTTGCTCCCTGCCCTATTGGGTCAATACCGTGTTTTCCACACACATAGGCTCTTTCACCATCCAGATTTTTTATTTGCTTTTGTCTTACTTAATGGCTTTGCCCCTTTGTTTAGAGCAGAGTTTACAAGGGTACAAGTCGAACATCTTGTCTCACCCACCCCATTCAGATCGGAGCCCTAGCCTGAAGACACCCACCCTTGGTGGGGACCTGGGCTTGGCTCATGCAGCACTGGAGGAGTTTGTAGAAGCAAGTGTTGGTCTGGAAGGCACCCCCTGCCTGTCTCTGGGCAGATCTGGAGGCTGTCCCCAGCCTGCCTGTGCCTGGCTCCCATGGAGAGCTGCCCTCCTATCTGGGACACCCAGCCCAGGGGGAAGCCTTGCAGAAGAGGCTGCAGAAACCTCTGCCATTACATCTGCACTGAGTGTTTGCCTGGACAGTGGATGAAGAATTTCTCCTCTCAGGGGATTTGTGGCACTCTGTGCTGCTATTTTCCCTGGTTTTGCAGCCTGTTTTAATTGTGGGTTTGCCCTTACAAGCTGAGGGCCAAAACCTAATAGAAAGCTGTTTACAGTGCTGCTTGCAAAGTCTTCACAGAGTTCAGGGGCTATTTCCACAAGACATTCCTGAACAGTTCTTCATTTCATACTGACCCCAGTCTGTTCTCTTATCCACTCTCCATCCTATATGACAGCTCAGGCTGTGCCAGCAGACCCACAACCTTCTCATGCTGTTTGGCGACCATGTACAAATTAATGTCATGACTTTGAGAGTGCTCTGTGAGCACAGGTAGGTGTTAGGACAACTCCTGGAGCCTCATAGCTCATCGTGGACATGGGAGCTGATTTGGCCTAAAAGTTGGGCAGAATTTGATTCATTTTTCAGGGCAGAAATCATTCTTGCACAGTACCCTCACTGCTGGGGGATGTGGCATTAGGATGATGTTCACGAGGCCCTTTTCTCATGGGTCCTGTGAGGACCCTGCCCTGTGTGGGTGTGAAGGTTTGTGGGCTTGCCTCTGGCACAGGAGTGACATTTGCCCTTGCTGGATCTGGGCAGTTGTTGGAGAGGGTTGTTTGCTCTGTGTGATTGATCACATCTGGGCACACATAACGCGGCCTTGCGAAACAGCCCTTGCGTGTGTCAAACTGACTCACAGCGTGGCCTGAGGTAGATGTAAAGGGACATTTAAGGAACAATGGAATTTCACAGAGGACCATGCTACTTTTTTATTTCTTTTTTTCTCCTAGAGCAAAAGGCCTTTGTTGGCTGATGGGAACAGAGTACCATGTCCCATGAGACCAGGGAGTCTCTTGTGATGCTGTGGGCATGGAAGCTTGGCCACTAATGCAGCTACACTCCAACCCAGGGCCTCTCTCAGCAAGGTGAACAGGTCTGGCTCACACCTGTGTACTTTGATGGAGAGGGTGACAGAGCAGGCCTGATTTTCCCTGCATTGGTGCACCCTCTGTGTGATCTTGGGGAGGTCAGTGTGAGCCGCTCCACAGCAGCACTGAGGCCCTGAGTTTGCAGTTCAATGTGTATCCTTCAAACTCCAGGGGATTTGTCAGTAGGAGCTGGGCATCTTAAATGGATCTGAGCCTGTATCTTTCCCCTACTGCTTTTTGTTTGTTAGCTTTCCCATAAGTTTGCCTTTTACCTATGAGCATGCCAAGCAGAGAGTGAGGTTTTTGCAATCCCACAGGCACTTGCTCAGTGTTAATGCTGGGGCTGTGGATCAAATCAGTGCCTGGCTGGCTCATGGCCTGCTGTGATTCCAGAGCTGAAGTTACTGGGAGGGTGGGCTTTATCCCTTCAACACCTTCCTATCACTGCTGAAGCGATGCTACCCTTACATGTCAACACTGAGAACAGATCTGCAGCTCACAAGCCTTCTGCTGGCAACCAGCTCTGCAGTGAAAGATGCCCTCTAATTAATGTACTTCAGAACAAGTCATCTGTAAATTGATCCATGGTGGAGCCAGGCACTCCTGCCTGAGCTGCTCATGTAAGGAAGGGCTCCTTGAGCACATCATTAACAGGACTGGCCCTTGAGCTTTTGGCCCTGGATGGTAAAATCAGTTCCCAGCTCGCCAGTCTGGGTTGTGGATGCTTTGGTGAAGACTCACCAAGGCCACTCCTGAGCAGATCCATGAGTGTCTCAGGAATCAGGACAGCCTGGGGCAGTGAGCAATGGGTCCTGCTCTGCCCAGGAGGTGGTGCTGACCCCAGGCACAGGGCAGAGCCAAGGAGAGGTGCTTGGCACCCCCTTGTTACTGCAAGGCCCTCTGAGCCCTGCCTGAGGCTGGGCTGCAGAAGACAGATGACCTGTCATTAAATGCTTGTTTCTCTGGCCCTGCTGACTACAATGAAGTGTTTTTGTTTTACCAGGGAAATCTGAGCAGGCCCATCTTGTGAACTTCAAGGATCTGGGTGCAGGTGGAGGATGGGAATGCAGCCCAGCCCTTCCCAAGCCGTGGTTCTGCAGTGCCCCTGCACAGGGTATGGTGCCTCTTTTGCCCTTTAACAAACACAGTGACTAACAAGTGCCTGTAGAGGTGTGGGAACTCTGTGTGACTCTTTGTATAAAACCACAACAGCACCAGAACCCCTTGTGCATCCCTGGGTGAGCCCCAGCCACAGGTGGGTTTGGTCAAGCTCTCAGTGACACCAGACTTGCCTGTGCTTAAGGAAGGGCATGGATGTCTCTCCATGGAAGCTGAAGCAGCACAGAGCAGTGAGAACAGCAACTTCTGACTAAGAGTTAAGCAGAACAACTGGGGGGAAGCAGTCCCTGATGTGGATTGATCAATAATGCTGTCTTTTCAGTGTTTCCTGGGGAAAAAAAGTATTCAAAGCTCTGCTAAAGGAAATTATATTTTAGGTTGAACTAAACATTTCAAGTTATTTTGAAATACCCTTTCCAGCCTGGAGTCCTGTTTGGTTTGGTAGCAGAAAACCTGTCCAATAGTAAGCTGAAAATTTTGAATTTTCAAAAGGAAGTAGAGACAAGCAACTGCTGCATGTGTTTAGGGCAGTCTTAGCTCCTGCTTAGCCCTCTGAGCATCCCAGAGAGAGTTAAAAGGGATGAGGGTGTGTCAGTTCTATGCCAGGGAGTGGATTTCAGCCTGCAGTGGCACCAACTTCTGCAGTTTTACCATAGATTTTGTTACAGTTGTTTTTCAAAGTTCTGGTTCTTCATAGCCTGTAATTTTGTGATAATTTCAGTATTTTTTAAAGCTGAAGGTAAATTGACAACTTTTGTGATTGTATAGAATAGCTTAAAAACAACCAAAAAGTTTTAAAAGGAAGAAAGGCAAATAGAGGAAACCCAAAATTATGTTTCATTGAAATCTCAAGATTTGAAAGGCAAAGTTGTGATTTTGTGGCCTAGGACAGGACTGCTAAGTGCTTGGTGTTGGCAATGCTCTGTTTATTTTCCATGCTTGGATTTCTGCATGGCTTTATACATATTATGAAAAATGCAGTATTTTATGTTATTTTTTAAAAGGAAGCAGATTGCTTGGTTGGATGATCTCCAAACCAGAATGTAACATACTATAAAAATTCTACAGTGCACTGTAACAAGCTACAATAGGCTAAGATGTTACGTTACCAGCATAAAAACAGGCACATTAGGGAAGAAGAGAATTATAAGGTATATTGCTCGTGTTCATGGCCAAAAAGAGGAAGAAAAAATATACACTGTGTGTGTAAACAGCACACTGGAATTACAGAACAAAATTTAATTAGATCTTTATAAATAAAATCCACATATACTGATTTATGATATATTTCTTTCTCAGCCTTTGAAATGATGGCTGCCTTTGCTTTGAAAACCAGTGATTTGCAGACAGCAGGTCTGTAATTCACAAACTGGCACAACCAGAAGTTTGTGGATTTGAGTTGGCAACTGCCAGTCCCAGCATATCTCCTTCAGAGGCACAGGCTGGGATTCCCAGTGCAGGAGGCAGGGAAACACACTGCAAAAGGCATCTGCAACACTTCTTTTTTTCCAAATGTGTAATTATAAAGATTAAGTCACTTGTTTTGTTCATTAAAAAACATTAATGTAATACATAATTATAACCAAAGAGAAAAAATTATGGTCTTTGTAGGCTCCATCTAAATGTCCTTTTCTCTAGAGGAAATGCTTCATGCTATATTTGCAAAAAAACATGTGATTACTACTCAAATCAAGAGTGAGAACTAAAAGCAGCTGGAGCTCAGGCCTTTCTCAAGGCTCAGGCCTGGATCAAGCCCTAATTAAACAGGCATATGAAAGGCTGGATGGAGCTGCCTTTGCTCACACTAATGAAGCATCAGTTTTCCTCTGCTGCACTGCTGTACCGTGGGCTTCCCCTTCTTTGTCCTGCACTGACAGCAAGTCTGACCTCCAGTGCTGAAGACAGGTGTGTTTAATGTCTTCTGGAGTTTTATTTGTGTCTTACTGTGGAGTCTTCACATCACAGGGCCCAGCTTTCCTCTCTGGGTAAATGGGCAGAGGCTGAACAAGCCAGCTCTCCCAAAGTGGGACTGTCACTGGATGATGGCTCTGTCTCTGTGATATTGAAAACAGACATCAAGGCACTTTTCACTAACACATTCCATCAATGCTAGAGACTTGTCACACAGGGAGCAAACACCCAGTGAAGCAAAGGAAGCATTTACAATTTGCTGCCATGAAAGGAGACAAGATAAATCAATAGGAACTAAATTAGCACAGCCAGTGGCCCTCACACCTACTTTGGAAACTCTATTAAAATCCATGGCCTAGAATTTGCAGGAGGGATTATGTGCATGAAGGGTGAGTCAAGATTTTAGAGTGAGCTAATGTAAGTGACACCCACTTCTCAAACTGCCTGAAAACACTTACTGCCAGCATGTACTGCCAAAGACAAGAGTTCTAGTGAGTATTTGCTGGCTGTCATTGGCCTCAGATAAATCCGTTGGGAGGGGAATAGTGGAGGAGTCAATCAAAAGATAACACTGAGTAAAACTCAGTTGCATAACACAACAAGAAGTCAAATTTTAACTAAAGCTGAACATATGTCTGAGTACTGGGGGCACAGGCAGAAGTGTGATGGCTCAGTCAGAATCTAAAGAGAGTCAGATTTGAGAAGAACACACAGGAACAAGATCTGACAAATACCCAGTGTGATTGAGTTGGTTGTGTTATTGTGCTGCTCTTGGGTGACCTTTTTGATTCAACTGAAATTATATCTGTCCTGGGCGTTTGCAGGATTTGTGGATTGATGACAGCATCCCACTGACAGGCTGAGGTACAGGAAGACTTGCTAAAAGCCAAGTGGGGGTAAATATTTCCTTGCAGAAATGTCTGTTGGCACAATGAATGCAGCATTTGCAGGAAGCATCCTGTGTGTGTGTTCTGTGCAGTTGATCTGCACACACAGGGTAATCTCAGACACTGGGGTTGTTGTGAGAGCAGGCTCAGATCTTCAGGCCACGTGTCTGTT
>NW_005054395.1:1742873-1743997 GCF_000277835.1 Geospiza fortis | reverse complement strand
CTGCTCCTTTCAAACTGGCTGCTGGATAGCCAGGAGTCCTAGACAAGCAGTTGCTTATCTCCGTTTCCCTTTGAAAATTCCACCTTTTCAGCAAATGTATAAAGTCTTCTAATTCTATTATGCATGATTTGTATGAGGAAAAAAAGAACTATCCAGGAGAACCTGAACACATGGCAGCTCTGTGCAAAGAAAAGAGTTGTCAGCACACTTAGTCCTGGCTCCCAAACACCTTCAGGAGTATTTCCTTTTTTCCTGGTACTGACAGTAGCATGCTAGGAAAGCCCTCGGGACCTGCAGGGGAGGAAGAGCTGGATCAGGGTTGGCTGCACAGCAGTGCATTTTGCAGCTTTGCCCTTTTGCAGAGCTTCCCAAGGAAATGGGTACGTGCAGGCTCTGGCTCTGCACTGTGGAAAGGGCAGAGAGCTCAGAGTCACTTACCCAGGGGAACTGCAGGGATAAACTAGTCTGGTCCTGCACTGCTTGGCAGCAGTGTGCAGAAGAGCACAGGCTTCTTGCAGGAGCAGAAAGGCATCACTCAGCACTTTACCAGACAGCTTGAAATGGTCAAAATGGTCACAGAGTGGGGGGTTCTACCAGACTTTGCTGTGTTCTTCAGCTGCATTTACCTTTCTACACTGCTGAGTCCTTCACCTGGGAGATGGGATAGAAACACAAGGCATTAATGGCATGGAGCACACAATAAAAGCTGAACAATGCAAACCACATGCAATATAAGCAGGAAGATAATTCTGTGCGTGCTCTCTGCAATTGCTGGGGCCTTAACATGCAGTAAATTGCAGCAAGTAAAGGCTGTGGAGTACAGATCATAAACTTGAATTCCACTGCTAAACTGTCAGGGCAGAGATCTGACCAACATTATAAAATATGAGAAGTGATTTTAGGAGCCTCTGTTTTGATGAGAGGGATTTCAGAACTGCCTCCCAAAGGTCGGCTGCACAGCGTTTCCAGAATATCAGGCGCCAGGGTTGCTCTTCTCTTTTGTAAACCCCTGATGTTTCTTGTGCATTGGCACTGCACCTCGCTGGGGGAGACTTTGTTTCACAATGGGATATTTGGGCACTGCAGTAATGGGAACTAGGAAAACCCAGAAGGACTTTCCTGCT
>NW_005054395.1:1702067-1742786 GCF_000277835.1 Geospiza fortis | reverse complement strand
TGGAAAAAAAAATTCCCCCCCCCCCCCCCTTTATTTTCTGTCTTGACTACAACAAACAGCTGGGAGATAATTCACCTGTGGATGGTCAGTCAGGCTGGCTGTGCTGACTCCACGTGCTGGGGGTGAGCTGGGGCTGGCAGTGCCCACTGGATCCTTGGATGCCATCCCAGTGTGCTGTGTGTTGCCCATATAGACCTGGATTTTGCAGAACAAGAGCTAAAACCTAAAAGATAGGTTTGCAAAGTTTCTGTAGTGGGTTTTTGGTGGGAAAGCTTGTCCAGTGCTTATACACAGGGCAGCTGCTGCAACCAGACTGTTCTGATGTGCAAAGTGTCTCTGGTTCATTTTGGGGGACCTTGGGACTGCATGGGAGGTAAATGTGAGAAGGGCTGCTCATGCAAAGCCTTTGTGGTTGTGCTTAAAAATGATTGTTAGATATCTTTAATGTGGAACAGATTTTCTCTCCTCCCTGTGTGGTTTGGTGGGGTTGGGAGAGCCTGTGGTGCTGGAATTCTGCCTTGGATGAGCAGAAAGGACCTTGCAGGGCTCCACTTGGGGCTTGGGGTCCTGTGGGCCTGGACCTTCTTCCTACTCCAGCCCATTTCCACCTCACATCAGTTCCATGATAGTGCCTGCAAGTCAGCCATGGACCACCCTCTAACCTGAGAGGGGCTGAGATGGCCATGTGAGGTACAGGGATCGCTAGGCGAGGCACAGGGATGGATGGGTGAGGTACAGGGATGGCCATGTGAGGTACAGGCATGGCTGTGTGAGGTACAGGCATGGCCATGTGAGGTACAGGGATCGCCAGGTGAGGTACAGGGATGGATGGGTGAGGTACAGGGATGGCCATGTGAGGTACAGGGATCGCCAGGTGAGGTACAGGGATGGATGGGTGAGGTACAGGCATGGCCATGTGAGGTACAGGCATGGCCGTGTGAGGTACAGGCATGGCCGGGTGAAGGACAGGGATGGCCAGGCTAGCGCCAGGTGAGGTACAGGGATGGATGGGTGAGGTACAGGCATGGCCATGTGAGGTACAGGGATGGCCAGGTGAGGTGCAGGGATGGATGGGTGAGGTACAGGCATGGCCATGTGAGGTACAGGGATGGCCATGTGAGGTACAGGCATGCCAGGTAAAATGCTGGCAGCTGCCATGAGAAGTGCCCAGGTGCCTGTCCCTGAGCCTGGCCTTGGTGCCAGGTGCCTGTGGGCTCCACAGAGGAGGGTGGCAGGAGCTCCACTGGCTGTGCCAACAAAGGCTGTGCTCAGCCTCTGCCTGTGCCTCTGGAGTGCTGGGCTTTCCCAGAGATGGACAAGGACCTTAACATGTATTTAAACACATGCCTATGGTGCCCTTGCCAAGGGAAAGGTGAGGAACATCAGCCTTGTGCCTTGTTTCATCCAAAACACAAACCAACAAAAGGGGAAGGGACTTCATTAGGGCTAGAAACCACTGATTTAGGCAAGTTTGGATTCCCAGGGATAGTTGCTGACTTTTCAAGTGGGTCCACCAGAGACTTAGAGGGCTTCAGGCAGAGCTGGTGTGACAGGGAGGTCTCAGGAGTTCCTGTCCCCAGGGGCTGCTCTGGAGCTGCTGTGCCTGGCTGTGCCTGTGCTCCGAGCATGGCACAGCTCCAGCCCTGGAGCTCCTCCTTGGCACTCCAGCTCGGTCATCCTGCAGCTCCCCTGCATCCCAGCTGTTATTGATGGCACACCTGGTGCCAAGTGGGACCTTTTCCATTCTTAATCTGTGATTAACAAGGTTGTTAAAGTCATTCTCAGCTCTGCTGAAACCAAACAGAGTTTTATGTGACATACTGGATAAAGGCTCTGTTTGAAGTAGTCTTTAATCTTAGTTCTAGGATTAAATCAAATGTAAACAGTCACATTTTATCAGCTCGGCTGCAAAGTAATTTATTTGTTAGTCTAATTTTAGTAACTTGTAGGTAATTCAATACTGTTTGAAAGAGGTTATATAGGAGTGAACAGATCTAATTTTCCACCAGTAGAACAAGTAAAGCAGTCCCCTGGTCCTGCAAAAGGCCTTGCCTGTTATGGATAGCTGCATGGATTTTAGAAAAGCTATTCCAAATGTGTGAAAAAGCAGCGTGACTGCATGTGGGGCTTTGCAGGACCAAGGCCTGCCATTGTGTTTGTTTGGCAGAGCTGTTTGACATTGCAGTACATTTTTGTAAGTGCTCGTGTTGCATCTATTTTTACTGTGTTGTGCAATTAGACTTTTAGGACAGAGCTATAACTATTGAACACTATGCTGGAAGTTACTGCATCTCAGTGGATAAGATTTTCCTTAGAACTAGAGGAGGGTATAGCTGTGGTATCTCTATGACAATTTCATGGACATTCAGAGATGTGAATATATTCCTTGAAAAAAAATATATATATGAATATATTCCTTGTGAATATAATTATTAGATCAGCCTTTACTATAGGACTTGATTTTTCCTATTGGAAAAATTATTCTATGCTGGAAGTCTGAAAGTTGTTCCCACGTGAAATCTGATGTGTAGGATGTGAAACTCCCCCCTTTGCATGAAGGCATTTCAATGTGATTTCTGAGTGAACATGGATATGGTTTTATTGCTGCTTGGTGCTAACAGCTGAAGTAGGTTACAGGAGAAAAGGGGCTGAAAGTTGATTGGCACTGAGTGATCGCAGTGAAACTTGAACTCTGGCCAGGAATATTTTACAAATGGAGACTCTCCTCTCCTTACAGCACCTGGGATTTCCAGGTGATTTTGACGGGAGATGGGGACTCTCAAAAGCTCTATTTCCTATTCCTGCTTCTAGCTAGACTTTGTAGAGTCTAATTCCAAATGGCCTGACTGTGCCTGCCTTAGCTCCTCTTTGAAAGACAAACCTTACTCTGTCATGGGGGAATTTCACCCATAAGTGCTGAGCTTTTGTTTTTCTGTTGGGAAATTCAGGTTGAATAAATGCCAAAGAAAGCTTAAATTTTTCCCCTGCTTTTCTGCTCAGCCTCTTGCATGCTAGAGTATTGGTTGTATCCAGATCAGTATGAACTCACACTGGTAACTGGAATTCCTCCCTAAAGGATCAAAGCTGTGCAGTGCAGAGTAGGAATGCCTTTATTTGGATAAAATTGATCTAGAAATTATAGCAGCTGGCTTGAGTTCTTGGCCATACACATCCCAGTGCTTTAGAGGCAATGTTTACAGGAAACATTCCCTCTTTTTTTTTGCAGTTCAGCTGGTTGAAGACATCTCATTATCTGCCTGGCTTGCATGTCTGCATTTGGTGAGGATTTGAGTTTAAAACACTTTAAAGAATGCTCTGAATTCATAACCTGCCAGGGCTCTCTCTTGGTTCGTGTGATTGGGAAATCTGGATACCAGGGCAGGAAAGGCCAAAATGAAAAGAATAATGTGACTCAATTGACTGTGAAATTCTTCTAGGAACAGGTGTAATAGTGATCATAAACATTTGTGAGATATTTTACTACCAGCTTTAATCCCTGCAGAGGGGAATATTTAGGGGCAGGAGAATGAATGTGGAAGTAACTTCAAAGGCTGAGTTAAAAGATCAGGAGCTCGAACCTTGGGTCCAGCCAAGGAGCAGCTGAGCACTGAGGGGGCTGTGGCTCCCTTTGATCCATCATTCTCATCCAGATCAGTCCACCTGAGACCCCAAGAGGCCCTAATGGGGATCCTCAGGGTGGTGGTCACCCCAGCCACTGTCCTTTCCAGCACAACCCTGCATTTTCCCATTAGTCATGGCTTTTTAATGGGGTAAGACAAACTGTGTAGTGAATAGATCACAAAACCCAGGAGGGGGGGAAAAAATGAAGAGCAAAATTGTGCAGCTGTGGAACTATCTGTGCTAGAGAAAGTGATGCTGGGCTGGAGTGGCTCTTTGAGAGGGGGAGCTGAGAAAGCAGGTGAAAAAGTTCAAATTTCCTCATGCCTTGTGGAGGGCACAAAGCTTTTCTTCAGAGAATGCACAGGAAATGTAAAAGCAGGCGAGGGTCTGAGAACTGCCCAAGGAAGTTTGATATAGGTTGAAAGTTCTTCCTGTGCTTAGGGCCAGCGTGAGGAGCAGAATGCCATTTGCATTCCTCAGGAGCTCAGGTTTGCACAGCTCCTTGCAAAGGCCTCTCTGACAAATGAATTTTTCCCACTACCATTAAGGAAACCAACTCGGGGGTGATTGAAAGAGGGAAAACCAGGAGCCATAAAGACAAACATGTAGGAAGTGCTACAGAGTGATAAGGAAGCCACAATGGTAAATCAAAGCCTGAGGAGGAAGGATATGAAGGGGCACACAAGTATAAATCTCTCTAAACTGATCAAGGAGCTGGTGGGGCCTTTAGAGGGATGTGAATGGAGAGTCAGTGGTTGGAGCTGCTGAGGAGCTGAATGAATTCCTTGACTTGATAAGCAAGGAGAGCAGCTAGAGGTCACATACTCTGTGGAGGACAGGGAAACACAGTGGTTTTCTATGTGGGGAGAGAGAGAAGGCATATTATTTGAAAGTTTTATGTGTATATAAAGCAAGCAGACAGTGGGAAATTAAAACTACTAAAATTGACAAGTCACCAATTTTAGATTAACTTCAACCTACAATAACTGAACTTGGTTTTTGAGAAGTCCCTGGGAAAGCAGTGGTGTCTGAGGAAGGAGACACAGAAAGCATTGTCTCCTTATTAAAAAAAAAAGCATACAACAGCAATTAATAAAAAAGAAATCAGGCAAGTTGTAAAAAAACTTGCCTAAAGTAGCTATTACTGAAGGGCAAGCAGCAAGCAATGTTTGAGAGCCATTTGGTAGACAGTGAAGTAGCCCTCAGTACCCAGTCCTACATTTCTGCAATCTGTACTTTAAAAGGGCTGAATGTACATTAAAAGCAGCAGCAGCTGCCACAGAGGTCTGGGTTTGGATATAAAGATCTGGTTTGGAGGGAGCTGTGAGGTGCTGCTGCAGTACAGACTGTCCCACAGAGCAACCTGCACATCAGCACCTTCCTGATTGCCCAGTTCCAGTGAAAATGGAAAACACATTCCAGTCTTAATATCATGGGATTTTAGACTGCTCTGTGAGTCAAACCTACAGTGTTTTACATCCCCTCTGTGCTACTTGTGGCCAGCTGGAGCAATGGCAGATGAGCAACTTGGTCACACTTGTGCTTCCAACTGCCCTCATCTCTTGGGACTGATGGTTCCAGCACACTGAGACACAGGATGCAGGAGGATGCAGGAGGATGCAGGAGGATGCAGAAGGATGCAGAAAGATGCAGCTCTGCACTCAGATGTCTTCATTGTGTCAGAACTATTGCACCAGGATTTAATTCAATGGCAGGGTCTGAGCTTCTGACACATCCAGTGCAAGTGTGAGATTTCATCCTCTAGATGCTGTGCTGACAGCAGACGACCTTTGTCAGGCTATTTCAGCTAAGCCATGGCTTTTTAACTTTATTTTTAATTTATGGAGCTCTACACATTTGACACTGCAGATTTGAACCTTTTTACAGCAAACCTGAGCCTATTTACTGTCTCCTTGCTCATGTAAATTCTTAGGAGCTTTTCCCAGACCTACAGAAAGAGTCTGTGTGCCCAAAGGGACCATGGTTTAATGAAGTTACTGCTGCTGAGAGCCTTTTTCATTAGCTCTGTGAAGATGGAGAGAAGCAAAGGAAGAAAGATGCAATACCCCAAGCTCTTTTGACCTTCCAGAAACTAGGAATACTCTTTATTTAGAGGAGAATTTCAACAGAGTTCCTAAGACTCGTGTCCCACTAAAGAGCAGAGGCACAAGGCTCCTCTTGTGAGGTGTCAAGTTACCCAGGAGACAGACTGAGCGACTGAGAAATGTTGCAAGTTTTTGGAAAAGAGATTTATATATAAATGTGTTACGGGAAAAATACCACTGGTCATACACATGGTAATTCTTCTGTCTTACTTTGTTTGCTATCTTTCTTTCTTTATTGTTTTCAAAGATTTAAAGGAATTTAATTAAAAAGGCAGTTTAACTACCCTCTTCTTTCCAGATAACAAACACTAAAATAAAATGAAGTGAAATAGTGGAGAGCCTGCTTTATACTCCTTTTAAAACTGAACACAAAAGCCAAATGAGATCATAGGGTTTATCAGGCAAGCTGCTTCCAGAAACGATGAGGAACTGCTCCTGCCACTGTACAAGGAACAGCTGGACTTTCATCTGAAAAGCCATGGACAGTTCTCATCATCCATCTTTGGGAAGAATAAATCCAGAGTGGAGTTTAGAAGGTGCCTGGGACAGTGAGTGGTGCTCGCAAGGAAAAGCCAAAGGAGTGTGGGTCGTTCAGTGTAGGAGAGCTAGAGTGGGGGCACTGCTTTCTGTAGCTGCTGCAGAGGAAAAATGTTATATAAAAGGAAGGAAATTTTTGGCTGATAGAATAAACTGTCATGCAATACACTTAAGATGAAAACAGGGAGGGCTCTGAGTCTTGGAACAATGGGTTCTGCAAGACCTTGGACTGGGGCAGCAGAGCCAGGTCCCTGGCTGTAACCTGTACACAAAAGGGATTGAATGTGGAGCTGAGAAAGTGGGGTCTGGCTGCAGTGATCATCTCCAAGCCCACATGCTCCCATAATAACCTTAATTTCTTCTATCAGCCTGGTACTCCATAGGAACTGTCCAGCTGTGGTCTCCCAGAGAGCCCAAAGTAGCTTTTATCCTCTGATGGAGCTCTCTCTTAGAGCTGGCTTGATGATGGATCTGGGAGCTGGGACAAAAGTGCCATCAGTGACAGTTGCAGACCAACAGGACATCCACTGCCTCCACTGGAGGTGGCAGCCTGGCTTTCCTCCTGATGGCTGTTGTGACAGTGACCAGGTCTGCATCTCTCTCCAGGGTGTGCTGCCATGCCTTCTGCTGGCAGTGGCTGCCTCTGGAAGCTCTCCCCTCACTGTGGGGACACTTCCAGCTCCTGGTGGCTGCAGATCATCCCACTGAGTACCAATAGCTGCAGGGGGAGCCTGGAAATGGGGATGCAGGAAGAGAAGAGACGTGCAGGGCTGCTTCCATCCTGCCCCAGAGCTGAGAGCTGTCAGTGTGTGGAGCAGGCCTGGGTGTCTCTGCTGGTCCCTCCCAGGGCAGGAGGCAGGAGCAGAGCCTGGTGTCAGATGTCTGTCTCAGCCTCTGACCAGCAAGAAAGTCTCCATCTAAATCAACAAGAGCTCTCCAGACTTTGAAACATGGCGGGTGGGTATTTTTAGAAGCCAATCAATCAGTGGTGACTGTTCAAGTTCAGACAAGTCAAACACAGCCTGCAAAGTTACACAGAAGTGCTGTGTGTTGTGGAAGGTTGGTGAGCCTGCTTGTTCGACAAGCTGTGCCAAAGCTGTGAGTACCAGAGCCCAGCTCTTTTTAGAGAGATAACTGTAAGAGGTGTAAACACATTGTGGATTGTAAAACACACACTTTTTAATTGAACCAATAAATTGCAGACTGGGCTTCTAGGGAAACCTTCTTTCAATGTGCTAGAATTATTTTCAAAACCTGAACAGACCCCTGAACAGATGTTTATGTCTTGGCCTTATTTGCAGGTGAGGAAGTGGAGGCACAGTAGCATGAGCTGGAGTTCACCAATACTGAGCACAAGGAAGGATCCTCCAAGGAGCTTGCAGGGTTCTCTAGATGCTCTGCTAGTGTGTGGGGATGAAATAAAATAATAATAATGAATCATCTCCATGAAAAATGCTGGTGCAGCCTGGACTCAGACTGAACCTCTAAAACTGGAGACCAACAAGTCAGCACCCAGATTTAAAAATGATGTTATGACTTCCAAACCCTCAGTTTATCCAGATTGAAAATTGTCCTGGTGTTTTCTGTTGTCATTGACCATAGAGAACAGAACCTGTGGCTCTTCTGTCTGCTACTGTGCTGCTTCTTGTCTTTCCCTCCATCACTGCAAGGCATTGGCTCCAGAGCTCCACACCAGAGTCCTTGCACAGCTGCACAAAATGTAGTGCACGATCTGATTCTGAAGCTGGGCTGAACTCGTGTGTTCATTGCCAGCTGAATTTATGCTGATGCATTGGAAATACATTTTTAGGAAGGATTCTCTATAATTATTACATTATAGCTACTGTTGGGTTGCTCAGAGTACAGTAAACAATTGCTATGCTTGTTAGAGGCCATGAATACAGAAGAACATTCCTCCCTGTGAGGTCTGCTGTTAAATAATAACTTGTCATTTCAAGGCATAGGGGAGTGAATGCCCTCGAAGGGACATTGCTCAAGCCAGTGATCCAGTTCCTGTACCTTCCACCACGTTCTCAGAGCTGCCCCTGGGCAGGAGCAATGGATGTGCTGAGGGGCAGCACTGCAGTTCCAACATTTTGCACCTGGATCCTCTCCCTGCTGCCTCTGTTGCTATTTTGCAGGAGCATACAGGGACCCCCTTCCCCTGGAATTTGGGCCTCAGGATGAAGGGCAGGTGAGTGGGGAAAGCTGTGAATGTAACAACTGTGCAGGGTCCAGCTCCCATAGGAGTGGCAAGAGAAGGTGTTCAGGCACACTGAGGTTATTAAGGAGTAATTTCCTGATCAGCAGGTCCAATGAGCAGCTTTCACCTGTGTGCTGTCTCCTGTCTGCTGTGAAGGGAGCACTCACCACTGCCTTTTCCTCAGGGAATACTAATGGTGTCTGTATCCTCCAGCTGTCCTCTCCAGTCACCTCCAGGAGCTTCAGAGCTTTGAGAGATCCTCTCCTCTGTTGTGTTGAAATTGTCTGATGCTGTTCTAGAACTACTCAGACACACACACACAGAGTCAATACCTGTAATGCTTTGTTTCCTTAGGAATCCCAGGCTTAACAACCATCACCTCACTATTGTCCCAGATGTAACATGCAGTTGTGGTTTTCATGGTGCTGCAGAAATGTGGGGACACAGCTGTGGCTCAGATCAGTTAATAAAATGCAATTAAAATCTCAAGGCTGGAGCAGAGCCCAAGAAATCTGATGGAGCTGCAAGAGCTGGGCTCAAGCAGTGAGCACCAGCCAGGACAGGTGCTGTGTGTCACTCTGACATCTCTCAGTCTCTCTCTGTGGTGGGGGGACCTGCCCCTTATTATATGGTCACAAGAAAACAATGGAAATACATGGCAAGTGTAAGAACTGAGTCTGGAAGCAGCTCAGCAGCGATGTGTGGAGAGGAAGAACACTTTAGGTGCACTTTAATGATGGTTTATGTAGACTGGAGAGAGATGTGGCTGAGGATGGACACCAGTTGCCTCTGGGGAGATTGCACTGAAGCAAAACTCTGGCAGAAGCTACAGTTTTGGGAGCTCAGTGCTTTTGAATTCTTACCCTGAATCAGAGTGAAATATCTGCCCCCACTTGTGACCTCAGCAGCCACCGTGGCACTGGGGGAAGGAGCCAGACTTGGATACAGATCTGACATTTCCCAGATGCATGGTGGCCCCTGGGCCCTCCATCCCTCCACCATAACACTCTGCATATTTAGGGAGAAGAAGAGGATGATTGAAGGAGGGAATGGCTGTCTCCATACTCAGCCCTCCTGCTTTTTTTGGTTTGCATTGCAAACTCCATGTTGTTTTAATGTAGCTCCTTGTATTTAATGTGTTTTTATTGCTTTCTCTAATAACACTGACCGAGCACTAACAGCCAAATTAAACAAGCTGTGCCAATAAGCCAAACATTTCACTTCAAGCAGCAAAGAGGATGCCTCTTACCCCTACTCAAGCTTAGACATGTAAATGAAGGAGTTCACTGCTCCTGGGGACAAGGGGGCAAATGGCTGCTGTGGTGCAGGGCAGGGCTGGGCAGTGGCCCTGCCCTGGGCTCCCTCCCTGCATGTGCTGGTCCTCATCACCCTGGGTCTGGAGGTGGGAGCTGGACAAGGTAAAGGTTGGTTGTTCTCAAGGTTGTCATGTCGCTCCCCATCTCATGGGCTTTATCATGTTAGGTCTTGTGTTCTTGTGGCTGTAAGCACCTCTGAACCACTCTGACTTCAGTGAGAGCTGAAGTTCATGTTCTGCATCACTGAAAGCCTTTCCATGAAATTAAAAATCAATCCCAAACCTCCTCCCCTGGTGCTGATCTGTGGTGTGATGTTGATGTAAGTGTACAGGAGTTTCAGCAGCTGGGTTGCTGGCATTTTCATAGAACTTTTTTCTAATTCTCTCTGTCTTTTGCATAATATTCCTGAAGTTTTTTTCACTGTCTGGTTTTCCCCAACATGTCCCAGCCTTCTTCTCTGTCGTCTTAGTGCTGTTTCCTGTTGTTCTCTGTGATCTCCCTTGTTCCATCTTTTTTCTCTTCTCTGGTTTCCTCCCTTTCATATTCGCCCTGGTTTGTTCACACTGGCTCAGCCCACCATCCCAAAGGGGAAGCATATCTGTTTCATTCCCTGTCTCCATTTCCCTCCCAGCCCCACAGCTGTTCCTTCTCTTCCCATTCCCTCAGTCCTCTCTTCTGTTCCCAGAGCCATCCGCTGCCTTCTCCTTTTCATCTCCCTGTCCAACCCCTTTCTTCCATCACTGGAGGTCAACAACAGAGAAAACAGAACATGAACCAGGAGGGGGATGTTACAGCCAAGAATGATGTGCCTGGGAGATGCCAAGTATTGTCTCACCAGCATTAGTCCAGACTGCTTTCATCTGGCTGGGCGAGCTGAACCCACCAGCTCAAGCTCTGACAGTTTCTGATGTTTTGTGCCACACAATCTGTCATTACACCTGAGAAATTCCAGCCTTTTGCTCTGCACAAGTTTAAGGCCAAAAGCTCTGCAGTGGGGATGAGGTGGAATGTACACATAATTTCCAACTTTTCTGTTCCCCACCATGTGCTGCACTTTCCCAGCTAAGCACCAGCATCTGTAGCTGCCCATGTCTGTGCCTTGGCCTGTGTAATTATGTGTTTTTTAGTTCTGCTCAATCACAAGCAATCACAGAGCTGCAATTTCAGCTGGGACAGAAAATGATCTAACAAGTTGGCTTGTGTGTGATTACAGAAGATACATTCTGCCACAAATTTGTGCTGCCACTGCTTTGTGCTCCTAAGTGGAAGGCCCAGGGGGACAGGTGAACACGAGGGTGGCTGGTGTGTGACTCAGGTCTGTCTGTCGGCTTGGGTGAATTAAACCTACAGCTTAGACATGCAAAGAGCTTTTCACTCTGGAGGGAAGTGGGCTGCACTGTGTGTATCGGCCTCAGAAACAATCTGACCTGCCTCAGGCATCTCTTTATGGATTTAGGGAATGATCAAATCTGGAAGGGGAACCTGATCTATCAGCAGGTCAGCCAAAACCCCTCACAGCAACCCTCTGTGCAGTCCAGAAAGTGCATGGAGACCCCAGAGCTGCTGTTTCACTCACTCCACAGCTGTGGCTGCATCTCCTGCCCCTTCCCCCTCACCTTTCCCTGTAATCCCTGACTCAGGCTTTGCCTTCTGCAGCAACAAAGAAAATGTCATCACGCAGCTCCTTGGCTGGTGCAGCGGGAGCGGCGATGGCCGCAGTCACGGCTGGGGACAGCGGAGCTCTCTGTGCCATTATTGTTCTCTGCTCCAAGCTGGAAGCAGCGACAGAAGGACTCTCAGTCTGTCCCTCTGGAATCATCCCCTGGGACCTGAGTGAACCTTCTGTGTTGTGGGGTGTGCACCAAAGCCAGGAACAGCAAATTTTTTGCAGCAAAATAAGGACAGAATCCTCCACCTGAATTTAGAGTCAATATCCAGTTCTTTCACAGTGGTTGCTCAGCATTTATTGACATTTCAACTATGTTTAAAAGGACAAGTAAAGAAATACAGGAGGGGAGTAGGAGAATTTCTAGGGCCAGTGCAGGGTGTGCTGAAGGAGAAAACAATGCAGTGATTGCCCCCCTGGTCAGACCCTCATGGGGACAATTAAACTTCTTAGAGAGCTCTTCTTGTCAGGGTTTGGGACAGTCAGAGGATGTTTCCTCTGGGAGCAGTGATATGCTCTCACAGGTTCCTCTCCAAACCTGATTCAGAGCAGTCTGGTACCTCAGTGTGTAGCAAATGCCACAGGTGACAACTTTGGAATGCCCATCAGCAATTTTAGTGGTGAGTACATATGGCAGTGAGATGAAGGAAAAGTCAGAAAACACTCTTAGCTTGCCTGTCCCCTTCCTAATGGAGATTATAGAATTAAAAAGTTATGCTATGCAAACTGTCCATTTCTGATCATACCATAATGTCCCTCTGCCAAGCTCCATGGCCCATGAAAATGCTCACTCTGCTCATAGTATTTAATTGTTTTAGCTTTTGGTAAATCATCTGTTACAGCCTGTTGAGCATTTTAAAGCATTTCTTGCTAATGGATTTTCACAATGTGGTTTAAGGGATGTTGTTATTAATAAATGTAACTGCACTGAATAGTAATTTGATATAGATGAAAGAGGCATTTATAGATTCCACTTCTCTTTCAGCTGTTGCTAGGAATTTTCACTCCTTCAGAATATATTGAATTTAATCTTGATTTTTTTTGTTAAAACCAGGCTATTATGCTCTGATTCTATAAAGAGAATATGAGTAAGGTTGAACCAGTTGTGAAGTCCCCTATGAAGTCCCCAGTTCTTCTCAACATATCAGAGAGGTTTCCTTGATGTGAGAGAAAACAAAACTGGCACAGGTATCCCATCCAGCATTGGTGGAAAAGTGTAAAGGCAGTTTGGTATTGGGGGAGGGGTTTTTTGCAAGATGATGAATCAATCTTAATATTGATGGAAACATGAAAAGGAAATAATTTCTCCATGCTTGATAGCCAATTTTTGCTAATGGTCTGCTCTCCATTTCGCTTTCATTGCAATGACTGAAGTGCTTTGTTGTGTATAAATTAATTAGGGACTTGCATCTCAGTAGTGAACAGTGAGTGATTGGCTCCAGCAAAACAGGAAATGTGGAATGTCTAAAGGCTGGTATCTGCCACAAACATGGCTCTGTAAACACTTGTGGCACACAATAATGAGAAGTACTGTGAGTTATGTTGGGAGTGCATGATAAAATTATCATAGCACTAAACAAGAGAAATTGTGAGGAGGAATGCTTGCAGAAGAAAAATGGGAAATGTTCTTTTCTGAGAAGAGAGCTTTGCTTCATTAAGATATGATCCATGCAGAGACTGATGTCTTCAGCACAGGAGACAGGTATTAATCACGGGAAAGAATTTATTTGCACAACCAGCAGAAAGGCAGTTTTCTTAGCAAATAAGAAAAAAATTACTTTCTTTTTCTCAATTGAACTTCCAGTTAAAGATGCATCATATCCAAATGCAGAATCAAAAATGAGCAAAGGCAGCATGAAGCTGGAGGGGGCTGAGACAGGGACTTTGCTCCTGCTTTTCTCAGTTGCTGGCAATGTGACATTGTTCAGCTCCTTCTCTTTTCTATGGCTCTTCCATACCTCCCACCCTCTGTGTATTTTCTTTGTTAGCTCTTTTTGAGAGCAGAGAGTTTCTCATAGCCTGTGTTAGTGCTGCGTGTAACTGCTCCAGATGCTATGGTGATATCGAGAGTAATAGCTCATCTGCCACCCAGCTCATTCCCTCAGCTCATTCTTTTGCCAGGCTGCACATTCTTGTGAATAGGCAGCTAAGAGATTGCTCTATAAAGCAGTAATATGGATCTGCCTCTTATAACAGGAAAAGAGACATTCTGTGCAAAATACACAAACAGTACTTACAATAAAGTTTAAAATTCAAGACAAGAAAATGGTGTGAGATGTCGGCTGCAACTTGCACCAGACTTCTCCCTGGGGATGAGTGCATTACATTATAATCATTCTGTTTTTCTGGATTGCTTTCCTTGCAGAGCAGGCTATAAATAATCATTATTGGTACTGCAAGGAGGCAGTGGGTTTCTGAACAACCATGACTGAATTCTTAATTTGTCAGTTACTGATACAATGCATCTGTTTTACTAATTATTTTAATGATGTTTTATATGCAAAGGAAAGAATACAAAATTACTGAGGGGTTTGGGTTGGATTGGAGGACAGCCTACCTGTGACTGTCTGTGTGTTTGTAAATCTTGGGTCTAGACTGATGACATTCAGTGGTGGTTCGTGTGTACGGTTTAGCAATGTCAGCCCTGAGCCTCCAGCTACTCTGCAGACAATACCAATGTGCTACCAGCATCCCATGGGGGACATCTTATTACTGGAGGAGGATTCTCAGGAATGAAAATGCAGTTTTATCCTTCTCAAAGTGCCCCTTGCCAAGGTCAGCCAGGAGCACTTACTTCGAGTGATGCGTTGTTAATATTCCCCTAACTCGCCAAGTGTGAGGCAGACACGGATTGCAGCTTCTGTCCTCCATTTCTTTGAGCCCAGCCATGCCCTCATGGACATCCATGGCCTGACAGTTCCAATCACTGATGTCTGTGGATGTAGAAGATAAGGTATTGATGTAGGAGGGAGAGGAATCAGGAGTCCCCATGATTTCAGGGAGCAGGGCTGTGGTCGCTGTCCTGTGGAGCTTGAGAGCAGAGTGCTTTAGTGACTGTCCTGGGGCCCAGCTCAGTCACTGTGCTATGGGCAGGGAGCACAGCTCCCTGACCTGGGATGCTGAATGATGATGGGTGGGCCAAAACATAGTTGTGGCCAAAATGAGCTTATTTCCTCTTGCATATCCCATCAGGAGAGCTCCTGAGGCAGTCCTGCTCTCCTCTCTGCCTCTCCCCCAAGGAATGCAGGTCCTGACCACACACACTGTCCATACAGAACCTCTGCCTTGAACTTTGTGCCTCAGGCTTCAGCTTTGTGAGCCCTTAGATAGCCCTTCTGCAGCTGCCTCAGGCCACACACAGTCATGAGACTCTCCTGGAGGTGGCAAAGCTGGCACTGGGTCTGGGAATACCTCTCCTGTATGGAGTTAAACAGGTGAGCATAATCAACTGGAAGCCTGAGCACTTTGCCTTAGCGCTTACCTGGAACAGGGTGAACATGTGCCTGCAGCTGGCTCAGGAGGCAGTGGTGACCTGCAGCCCCTCCTCAGCTCCTCACACAGCATGGGCAGCCTTGTCCTGAGGGGCTGGAAGGGCTGTGGGCACTGAGGGGCAGCATGAAAGGGTGTGCTTCTGATTTGGTATCACTTATAGGTGATGTGCTGAAGTCTGGCATTGCCAGAGTTAGACCCACCACAAACTCAAGACAACAATGTGGAACATTGGTGTCTCCCTGCTCTGAGCTATCTCAGCTGGAAAGGCTTTTGGAAATGAAGACAAATGGAAATGTAGCCTCTGGACTTGTTATTACTGTTACTCAAAAGCCTCAGGCATCCAGGCTCTGGCCTGTTTGACCAGTTGCTCTGTGCTGCTGAGGATGCTCTGCTCCTTTTCACTAGAAAGCAAAAGCAGTTTTGTGCCCAACAGGCGATAGACTTTCCTCTTGTTTTTTGTTGGTCTTCTCCACTGCCTTCCCCTGCAAGGGGGGAGCAAAGGGTGGTGCAGCCTGTGGGTTTAACTGGACACCATGCCTTTAATGTGGAGTTGTGTTTTTCTCTCTGGGCCAAAAATAAATGCTACTGAAGGACTAAACAGACATGAAAAGAAGGCTTGGACACTTGGAAGACAAGACTGCTTTGTGTTTCCCAAAGCAAAGAGCCTGTTCACAAGGAGGTTACTTTTTTAGACAAACACTAGTCCTGTGACACTGCCAAGGTCAGTAGGTGCCCAGCAGAGCACTGTGAATTCGAGGCAGACATGCTCTGGGAGTGGGGCACAGCTTTTGTCCCCCTCCAGAGTATTTACAGTATATTAATGGAGAGGAGAGAAATTTGCTTTGCTCTGCCATTTCAACTCTTCTACAGGGATGGAACATGCATCAGTTTGCCAGTGGAACAGCTTCCATCCATCTTTTTGGGACAGCAGCATGGCCTTAGTGCTGTGGTAGGTCTCTAATGCTGTTTTGGGAAGCGAGGGCTGTGCTGCTGCCATTCTGCAACTCAGAAAACAGGGAAAGAAAGGACAAGTCACAGGCAAGATCCTGGAGTGATTCTCATGGTAGTGGGGAAAGTCAGTGAGTGGGTGGGTGACCTCCTGCTGAGATTCAAGTCCCACTTTGAGTACACATACCCTACATGACAGTGATTTTTAAAGGGCTTTGGGATGACCAGTACATTTTTATGATGTGTTTTGAGTGTTGGTTTCCTCTTTTCGAGAATAGGCCCTGTACAGCCAGTTTAAGCGGCGTCTGCTGCTTGTCCTGCCTGCATGTCTGGAACTGGTCAATCCAGGGTCTGGGTGAGCTTTGCTTTCTTCAAGAACCAGACAGAATGCAAAGTGAATAGCTTGGCACAGGCACCTCATTTTCAGGTGAGCAAGGTCTGGCTGCTGCAGCAATCTCGGTGGGGTTAGGAGGCTTTGAACTTCACTTCAGGCACTTAACTAATTTCTCATAGATTGCAGTGTGTTCTGAAGTGTGATCTTTATGTCTCAGTTGTCTATAAAATGAAAATGCTGGTTCATCCTGAGAAAGGTTACAGTGTCTCACACAAGAAAGGCAAGTGAAGTTCTTTCACTGTCTCTAAAGCGCTGAGCTCTTGAGTCGTCCAGAGCCTGTGAAGACTCTGGTTAAGAGCTTTTAAGGGTACCTCATTAGGGCTGAATCTCCAGCACTGTCTGTAGTCACACACCAAAGTATTCATCTCTCAAAGGACAAACGTTGAGAAATTAAGGGAACAAAGGAGTGGAATCAACTGCACTGAAGACTTGAGGAGTCGAATGTGATGAGAACTGGATTCCAAAACTAGCTGGAACATGCAAGAGGACAAACCCTGAAGGGAAACACTCCAAAACCAGCCCCAAACACATGCAGGAGTTTGGTGAGAGCAGACAAGGGATGGGCAGAAGGTCTGAGCAGCAATGGGGTGTTCGGTTCAGATGCAGCCAGGGACTGAAATCAGAGTCTGTAGGGGAACCACTGCAGGGAATGAGCACCTGCCTTTGGAGCCCATCACCAAGGACATGTTCAGTCCAGCAGTTCTGGACCTGCTTTATGAGCTACTCTGGCATCTTTGCCAGGAGTGGCATCAGAGAAGAGTGTTGGGACAAGACTGGAGGAACTATTTGCCTCAGTCTTCCCATTTTAATTTGCTGAGGTCAGAAAATATAAGGGTAGAATGAGAAATGTCAAAAGTAAAGTTGTGAATCAGATTTTGAAAAGGAAATGAAGCAGATGGTAGAAGGTGTCAGTTAGATAAATACAGAGGAGGAGAAAAGGAAAACATGGTCATCATATAGTGAGAATGGGACTGAGATTAGACTAGTCTCCATATGGTCCAAAATCAATTAAAACCACTTTATCTACATTTTCAGTAGAGATTATCATATTGGACAATGGGGCAAAGATGGAATTTCTAGTAGGAACATACTTAATGGAATGAAAATTATCACATGTAAGACGGAAAGAAAAGCTTAAAGAATTCCATGTGCTCAGATCAAGGTGCCCTGGCAGATTTCCATCTCAGGATTTGGAAAGAACTGGCACATTAAAGGAGCTCAGCATAACCTCATATTTCTCTTTGATGACTGATTTTTTTTTTCCAAGACAAATGAAATACAGGTGATATACTCTATCCAGACATGAGTCAAGAATCTGATATTACACCACATGGGAAATTAGTAGTTGAAGTTGAGAAGATGGGGATTAGTGTGGATGGCAAATGCAGAACTGCTAAAGCCAAGGACAGGGAGCTCTGTGGGAAGGAGAAATGCTGGACAGAGAGTGGAACTCCTCAAGGGTCAGTCTTGAGCCAGTCCTACTTATTTTGTTAATGACTCTGGCACAGCTGTAGGAATGTCATAAAGAAATCTGCTGAGGACACGGCCTTTGCTAATCCAGAGAAGGATCGGAACATCAATCAGCAATAACTTAATGACAGAATTTGAGATAGAATAGACAAAGTATAAAGACAGGTAGTTAAAAATTAATCACTAGAATATCACATTACTCACTTGAAAAGGACAAAAGCAGGGTGGTATAAAAAAAAACACATAGAGAGAATTACTTGCTCTGAGGGATAACTGTGAGCCACCAATCTGATATGGAAAGGCAAACACAGTCCTAGAAGATACAGGTTCACTCATGTCCAAGGAAGATTAGCAGGTACAGAGAAGGGCATTAAAGATGATCAGAGGGTTTAGAACAAGAGGAGACTAGAAGAGCTTCATTTGTTTAGTTTCTCAAAACAAAGACTAGAGCAGATAGGATTGTTTTTGGTAAATACATCTGATAGGTAAAGATCAGAGAAAAAAAGAGAATTGTTTAAACTAAATTACGATGCTGGCACAAGAACAAATGATGTTAGGGCTGGAAATTTAAGATGAAGTGTTGGAATAGGCTGCCAAAAAGCATGATATGATGTAATTGATTGTGATAGTGGGAGACTGGCTCAGTAATGCTGAGCCCTGTGTTCCTAGAAACGTGCAGCAGACGGGATTTTGGCAAAGTGGGCACTGGCCTCTAACAAGGAGGAGGAGCCCCGTGCTGCCTGTGTGAGCAGGAGAAAGAGTAACTGGCCAGTCACCAGCTTTGAAAATGGGGGAAAAAAGGAAGCTTTGATTTCAACAGCTAAAGTGAGGTCCTTCCCTCCTCCTCCCCTATGGGAACTGGCAAACTCAGCTCTTTAATGGTTCAAGCTCATCTCAGCCTTGCCTATAAATAGATAAATGAGATTCCTCCTGTCCCAGTGAGTAATTCTGACATCCTCTCACTGCCTCAGAGAGCTGAGTCACAGGCACTCTGCACTCCAGTCCCTGCATTACTTACATGGTCTCAAAGGAAATTTTAACACATCCAATGAATCATCAGGGATTGGATCATGTTTAAAGTTATTCCATTGGCATTTCCCTTCCATTGTAGCAAGTCTGCCAATACCTAAAACTTTGGCTAATCCGGACTCAAAACGCATTGAGGAAATAGCATGTTGACATATACAGCTACTAATAATAATAATAATAAAAAGTATTTTAAAATTTGCACCAAAAAAACAAGTCATCCTTAGTGGATTCCTCCAGTGCTTTTGGACCTGCTAATTTTGTCAGACTTCTCCTTTTTCTGTAGCTGCTTATTTAAAGGAACTCAAAACTTGAAATATTTAATATTCAGTCATTAGGCCCCTAATTTAATCTCCTGTAGATTTCCTGCCAAAATATTATTTGCACTGAGACGAAGCTTGTAGCCCCATTCTCATTCTCTCTCAGAGATACACATTCCTGGTCTTACCCATGATAAAAATAAAATGCCTGCAAAGCTAAGACAAAACCAGAGCAGTGTTAAGTACAGAACACAGGGCAGTGATACATCACTGTATGAGCCTTATGGGGCATTGTCACTTGTCACCTTGCCTTCTCCCAGGTGGTGCAGAGTGGTCTCATTGGCTTAGAAGCAACACACATTTGAAATCAGAACATCTCTCTCTCTCTCCCTCCCTCAAAAAATATCTGGAAGAGTGGAAAATTCTCCAGCAGAATTTGGGGGCTGTGAAACAAATACAGAAATATTTCTCTCTGTTGGTTTTCTGGCTTGCCTTTCGTATCTTAGAACTGGTTGGGACATTTCACTCATTATTACCAGACTTGGTTTCAGTGAGAAATGGTAACATTTGCTGGTTTGCTGCTGTGGTTTGGTATTCTTAGACCTAAAACCTGGTTTGTTCTTTTGATAGCCCTAGGAAATCAGTGTTGTATTTAAATAACATTTTTCTAGTACCTTTTCATCAGGCAGTTCTCTGCCTGTCCATAGATTGTTAACAAGCGTTTACTCCACACATTCCAGCCAGAGCTGCAGTTGCTCCATGAGACACTTCTGTTGTGGGGCTGGTTGGCTTATTTATCAGCCCAGCACAGCCCTCACTGCCAGTTTGCTGCCAGCTGTTAACTATACAATAGCATTGGGAACAAAATCAGTTCTGGCTCTGCCAGCAGACTTGGACATAATTCAGCTACCTGTCGACAAATGATTATTTGTTTAAGAGCATAAACTATAATATTTTTGTAACCAAAAGTTTTTACCCTCCTCTGCAGCTGGTAAAAAAACCTGAGGAATTTCCAGAAGTTCTCACTTGTGTCTTTTTCAAATTTTCTTACAGCACTGCCTTGTATTGTTGTCTCTATGCAGGAAAAGACATCCTTAATGGGCAAAGCAGTGGTGTCTGCATGCTGCTGGAACAGGGCAGCTGCATTCCTTGGTGCCACTTGGCTGCTTGCTTGGGCTCTGAGGCAGCAGTGCCCGCTGGACAGCTGGGCTGTAAGGATGCTCCAGGACAAGCCAGAGGCCTGAAAACAAGCCAGGGTTTCTGTAAAGCATTAATCACCCCGTGCAGGGCTGGGCAGTGGGAGCGGGGTGAGAGTGCTCTCGCAGCACACACATGGTTTCTATCTAAGCTTTGTTTCAGCTGGATCTTTCCCACTAACTCATCCTTCTTTAACACCTTGTACTCATTTACTGCAGGGCTGTTTAGCAGCACAAATCAATTAAGTGCTGCAGAAACCCACTGAGACAGGGAGAGTTCCCTGTCTCTGGCTCAGCCGGGGTGGGAGGCATGCAGAGGTTAAGCCTGTGCTTTTTGCCACACAGGGAGTGAGGGTGGAGCGTGGAGCAGCCCCCAGCTCATCTCCTGTGTGTGTTTCAGCCCTCCCCAGCACCCTCAGAGAGACTCACAGCTGCTCCAGGAGATCTGAGAGCCTTGGGGAGCTTCTCAACTGGCATCAAATAATCAGAGAACTGGAGAGTGGCAGCCCTGCTGCCATATCCCACTGAGACTGGCCAGGGAGTCTCACTGAGCGGGGCTGAGCAGTCCTGAGGCACCCAGCTGTGTCCTGTGACAGGGACAGGGTACAGTGAGGGTCTCCAAGCTCACCTTCATGTGTCTCACAGGCTTGTCCCTCATAAAATTGCCTATACCTGCTGGGGAAGTCACTGCTCAGTGGTTTGGCTACAACTGGCCAGGGGCACATGCAGGGCTTCAGGAAGTAGCAAAGTCACAAAATCTGAAGGAGAACAGAGTCAGAAAAAATGAGTGGCTTTAAAATAATCATTTGGTTGGTCTTGTTCCAAGTGTAGCACCAGCTCAGCCATGCCAGGCAGAGCTCAGGAAGTGCCTTCCATACTGGCCCCATGGGAATGGGATGCAGGGATGTGCCTCTGCTTCAGGCTGGGCTGGAGCTGCTCACACACAGCACAGGCTCCAGAAACAGGAGAGAGTAATTCAAGCCACATGATAAAGCTGATCCACACAATGAAGGAGGATAAAGCCTAACCAAGCAGTTCCTGCTCCTCATGGGTGTCTCTCAGGAGGGCCTGAGGCTGTGGGACATGCCCTCAGCTCACAGAGACCATTAATCATGAGTGTGCCTTGGTCCCTGGCTATTTTAATCACTGTTGAAATACACACTCCTAAAAATGGTATTTGATTCCAGTGCACATGATTTCCTTTGGCTTCCTTTCCCCCAATTAAGTGCAAGCTGTAACTGCTTGGAAATCCACACACTGGGATCCATAGATTTTTTTCTCACCTGTCATGGAGGAAAAACCACTTGATATTACACACAGCATAAGATCCATGGCACCAGACATAAATATCAGAATATACTGTAATGGGGCTATGGTCTGAGTGTGCTACCAACCTGTCCTGTGCAATGGCACACTGGAAATGTCACTGGGTCCTACTGGATCATCAGTTCTTCCCTGTTCCACTTTATTCTGTAATGATTGAAAATGCCTCTTGTATATGCAGGCACTACTCAGGATGTCAGTCTGTTGTTGGAGAAGTGAATGAATCATCAGAAGTGGATGAACTGGGAGTATATTTGTAAAGGGTAGGCTGTAGAAACCAGTAAGTCTTTAATTTTTCCTTCAAAAATGAGCAAATTGTTGAGCAAACAAATTGTTCTTCCACAGGTTCAGAAGAGCAGCAGAGAGTCCTTGTGCTGCTCAGCTTCTCTCATGAGGCAGAGGAGCAGCCTGAGGGGTCTGGGGGTGCCTTCCTTTGAGTGCAGACCAAATGCATCATGCCCAGCTCCATGGGCTTACTGGTGGGTCTGGGGGTGCCTTCCTTTGAGTGCCCAGCTCCATGGGCTTACTGGCACCCTAATTTACAAACTGGGTTGCTACAACTCCGAATTTCTTTGCATTTTTTGTCTATGAGGGTGTTGCTAATGAGCTTAAAGAACCAGTCTGAGTTTACAGACAGAAAGAAAAAGTGAAGTTTACAGGAATATCAACTTAAAAATATAAGGAACATTTTGTAGGTACACGAATTATCAGGGACCCCTTCAGTGTTTGTCACACTGAGCCAGGTCATGGGCCCATGACACCAGAACAAATAGCCAAGAGGACTCCTCACAATTATAATGTGGGATTTAAATCATTAGACCCACAATTCTCTACCTGGGACACCACAACTGTTTTTCTTGTATCCTTACTATTAAGGAAACAGCACATACTTTTTCTTTTCTTTTTTCCTAAAAGCTGCATATAAAACAGCATCAAGCTCAGTAACAAGAGGACTTTCTGTCTGTTGGGCTTCCAGGTTAAGAAGACAAATCCTGCTCCAATGACATTAACAAATTTTTCAAACTTGATGTGGCAGAGAAAGACACAGTCACGCTGTGCTAGATCAGGTGATAAGTTTGTGTTCTGAAATAGGGACCCAGGGATGTCAGCTCATTTTGCTGGGGTATTGTTTTGGCTTTTCTCTTTAAAAAGTACCAAGTATCAGCCTTGAACCCCAGGCAGTACAAACTGGGCACCAGAACAGGGTCCAGCTCATGTGAAAGTTGGCCCAGCCATCCCACTGGAGAAGTTGTAGTTTCTTTCCCACCAATTCCAGCAAATGTTCTCTTGGTGAAACGTGGCCAATTCTGGTACAATTGAAAAGACAAAGTCCAATAACCACCTGCAGAAGCTAAAGGTTCCTTGAAAGCTTGGATTTATTCAGTCTTGCTGAAAATCAAATGTTTAAACTATGACAAAAGCTTGCCTAAATAACTGTATTTCCTCTGTGAAGCAGCTATTTATTCATCAGAAACTACAGCAAAGTACCCCAGGGCTTCAATAAAAGAAATCAATAAATTTGCCTCCAAAATGTATTTCCTGCTCTGCTTTTACTCCATGTATGTGTCTGACATACAATTTCTGTTTGATTGAACGCAGCACATTAAACTGTTCTGGACAGGAGCTGTGCACTGAGAGCAGCTGATAACAGTGCAAGGCATTTCAGCAAGCATCCCCTGCAGTGAGACTCCTTGCAGGCATTAACAGAATTACCTGTGCTTGAATAGAAATTTATTTTTTTTTTTCTTCTTTTCCCTGTTGGGATCTCACCCTGCACCCTTTGCTCTGTGCTGCCTCGGGTCAGTTCTTTGTGGGCAGTCACCAATCTAGATGCTCTGCACCTTCCAAGGATGGGCAAAGCAGCATCACTGCTTGCTCAGGCTTAGTTCATCTCCTGTTACCTGTTTTTCAGAGAAAAAAATGTGTGCATGTGAAGACCAGGGTGTTTTATTTCAACAGGATCTATTTTCATGCTCATGATGCGTGGCACAGACTAGGGATGGCAACTTGAAGGAAGTCTGGGGCAGTGCTTAACAGCAGTAGAAGCTGAGGGTATCACCCGAGACTGAGTCTGAAAAAAACCCCATAATTGCCTGCATGTACTTTTCAAAACACCTTTATTTTAGGTATTTCTGCTTTTTCAAAGCTAAATTGGAGGCGTTAAGTGGCACTGAACTTTAAAAAGAAAGAAAATTCAATCTAGTCAGATTTGTTCTTGAAGTCTTAGTGGCTTAGTGTGGGCACTAAGAAATGCACTTTGGTCTGCTGACAATGTCCTCAAGTGCTAAAGTGCCTGCAGGATGTGCACAAGGGATCCTGCATGTGAGCCCCTGCCCACGCACCAAGTGACCCTAGAGAGCTCTGCTGCAGCAGCCCTCCTCTCTGACAGGCACTGTGGCACCTGGGGGAGCTGCTCTGGGAACAGAGCTGACAAAACCAGCACCAAACCACAGTGCTCTCCTGTTTCCCACATGCAGTCACACACATGGAGGGTTTTGTCCACAGAGGCCAGGATAAGCAGACAACTTGCAGCTTGCCACAAGGAACAAAATACAACGTTATAAAGCCCTGGAACAGCTTCTCAGACATTTCTATAGACAGAGTTCCCATAGCACATAAGAAAAAGATCCGTTTTTCAGGGTCTGGGCTGCAGGATGAACTACAGTTGTTCTGTGCACATCCTCTCTTAGAAGTTCTGACTTGTCCTTCTGACCTTAAAATCCATGGGTGGCTTCTCTTCAGTGGCAGAGCTGAGGTAGGGAGAGGCTGGGGAGGCGTATTCCAGTATTTCAGGGCAAAAAATGTGTTTATTTTAACATATAAATATCCTTATTTAAAGTGTTGATACTAAAGATAAAAATTGTAACAAAAACTCATCCAAAATAGTTACAAACCCCCATTCCCAATCCTCCTGTTTTCATCACAAAGAATATTCCACAGTAGTAGAGTGCTGCTTTGCAGCCCATTAGCAGAAGAGGTGATTGGGTCAGTTGACTTGTAGGTGTCAGAATCAGAACAGATTGAACTAATTCCATCCACCCATCTTGCCAAGGAAATATTCTAGCCCTTTCATCTTGTTTCAGTATCCAAAGAAGACATGAGAGTTGCTGGATACAGAAGTCCTTGTGGAGAGGAGCAGCAGATCTGGGGTTTCCTATGATGAGGCAGTCTCAGAAATCACAGGCGTCAAAGCAGGAAGTCCTGACACAAACAGTTCCAAAAGTGTCACATTCCTGGAATCAGCTGGCACAAAGGACACTCCAGGACAGTTCTGTGGGGCCTTGAGCAGCCCAGGTTTCTTTGTTCCCTGTGGGTTGAACAGAATCCATCCTTCACTGACAGCGGTGCCTTCCTTGTGCCCATTGTCTGTCTTATCTGTCACACTGGAACAAGGCTTGTCCTTTAGGACTTGCTTACACAGCAGCTGCAGTGGCTACAGCAGGATGACTCCATGTGAACACTCATTCCACAGCCATGGGATCAGCTCCTGGTTCATACCATACCTTAAGTGGAGCAGCCTCAGTGTGTCAGTGTGCCTTACAAAGTTAAGCCAGACCTGGGACTCAGCTCAGGGTTTCTAGTCACTTCTCCTTTATAAAGAATTCAGCTTTAAGAAAAGCAGTTGAAATGCTCCTGAGAATGACAAATAACAAATAAGTAAATCTTGCTCCAGAGCCATAAAACCCAGTTAAAAAAAAAAAAAAAAGCATGCAGTCCTAATCTATTGGCATGGGCATATAAAGCAGAATTAATTGATAATCATATCAATTAATTGATAAAAATGCTAAAAGCCATAAACAAAGCCTTTTCAGAAAGGTAATGAATACGTAATCCGCAGAGACAATGTGAAAGGACTGCTGCTGCTGTGGGGCCAGGGAGCCATTAATTTGTGTATCCATACCCCTAGAGTTATTAAAGGATAAAAGCTTTGAACATTGCTGCAGAGTTCAATGAAAATAAAAACTTTTACTCAGCATACAGAAGCTCTCAGAAATGCAAATAAAGTATTAGAATGCATAAAGATGGCAAATAATTGAATATTATGGTTCTGTTTAATAAATTGCTTCTTTGCACGCAATTACTTCATCATGGTCTGATCTGAGATATGAGAGCAGGAATAAAGCTCAGAGAAAGATGCTGTGGATGACCAGAGACCTGCAATGAGTTTGCTGAAAGAAGAGTAAAACAGATTTGGGAGGGGAGGAGTGGTTTGGGTAAGGGCTGGATCTTGGGGAAGGGCTCTTTGGGTAAGGGCTCTTTCTGTGGGCTTGGGGTGCATCTCTCTGGTTGCATTTATTTCTGGCGGGGGGGAAATGTCAGACAGACACCATAGGGAGGGAAAGCACTTGGCTTGTTTAATTTCTCCATCTTTGTGCTCCAGTTCTCATGCCCTGAGCATCATAAGAAGCACACGCTCCACACCACAGGTCACAACTCCACGTCCAACAGCAACATTGTCCCCAGCCTGACACCCTGCTCCCACCTGCCTGCCCTCTTTCCTGCCTCGAGCTCTCCTTCCAGGCCTCCCCGTGCCACAGTTGACTATTGCAAGAACAATAAGGATTTTTAGGGGCATTATGACTGGGTTAGTAAAACACAGCTGCCCCTGAAAGTCCCTCATTTTTCTTGCTGCCGCTCAGTCGGTCCCCAGGAGGGCAGGGTGTGACAGGGTCCGTTCTCTCCAGCGTAGCACACACAGCTCTGCTGATGTGCCCAGAAGTGCCCCAGCCCATGGCAGGGGAAGGAGTGCAACTGCTTTGCCATCCCTGTGGGCTCCTCCTAAGTGAACGCTGTGCTGAGTTTCAGCAGAATGCCAGATGGCTCGTCTGTCACTCACAGGGATGCCACCAAACAGAGCCTGGCACAGCTCACTGCAGGCAGCCCTGGAATACCCCAGCCAGAGGGGCAAAAAGCAGGATTACCTCATCCTGTGGTTACTCCTTGTTCTGGCACCCATGTGAGTGGTGGTCTCTGGCCAAGGGAAGTGGAGACCCAGGGGCTGACTGGCCCCACACATCCCACACTGGGTCATACCCTGCAACCCCAGGGGCACTTGGAGCTCCCCTGGGGACTTGCAGCACTCAGGTCCCAGCAAAAAGTTCACATCCATCTGCAGCAGCAGTTGCCTTTAATTTATTTTAAAAGCTGAGAATTTTAGGGAATTACTTCTGATTTCTTAACAACTTTCAGCTAGAGTAATATCTGAAGAAGATCTATACATTTCCAACTAAAAAAGGGCCAAGTATTTGGCTGGAAATTTTCAACCCTCATTCAAAAGTCGTCCTGGAAATCCCAGCCCAGCCCTGCATGTTCTTAGGGCAAGGAGTAACACTTTCATTTCAGTTGATCAGTATTTTGATGGCAGTGGACTCAACAGCAACTACAGGCAGATTCCCACAATTCTGCTCTGTTCTTCCCCCATGAATTCTGCCTGTAGAGAGCTGGGGTGGGCCCCATCCCATAATGGGCTTGCAAGCATCCCTGCAAGCTGTTGCCCTTGAGAAGGACTTTGTGACATGCTCAAGGACTTCCAGGAGAGTTTGTGTCAAAGCAGGAACCCCTCAGCACTCTCAGAGCTCTTCTTCTTTCCCTTTCCCTTCTAGAAAAAGCATCACATTGGTGCCTCAGCAAGGGACCCTTTGCCAGCATCATGTTTGCAGGTGCTGCCATTCTCACAAGCCATCTCGCAGCTGGTGTGACCAGGGAAGCTCGGGGAGTCACAAAGGTCCCAGCCCTGTGCAACACAAGAAAAATATCCTCACCCATCCCACATGGGATGACACTCCATGGTAACAGACAACCTGGCATCCAAAAACCCTGGAGACCCTCTCAGAACTACACAGAGCCACACCTTATTTTCATTTACAATTTCTTCAGTAAGTCAACTGAAAGCAAACCCTATGCCCTGATTTGGTAATAAAACATGAGCCATGATTGGATCCAAATATTATTTGCATCTTTGAGAAAGTTACAACAGCAGTGTGACAATGATAATAATAAAAAAAGGCAGCAGCCCTGTAAATGCTAATGATGTTGGTGTCCTAAATGAAGCATAAAAGCCCACGAGAAGCAGAGCATGAGTCAGAGCATCAGCAGTCCCACACTGAAAGCAGCACTCCTGGCTGCTTCATTCATTTTTGGAATGAGCATCAAGTAGTTTTTAGGACTAAAATGAAAATGAGATGCATGTTGTTATTATTTTCAAAAGTTTTTTGGTTTTATTTTCTTCTCCTTGGATTGACAATAAGCAATTCTTTCTAGTTGAGGGGAGCCGCAGGCAGGACCAGGTCCCTGCAGCACTGGCTGCTGTACCACTATGGAAGAAAATCTGATGAGCCCCTGCCCCAGGGAGAGCACAACCTCCCCAGCAGCCAGGACCCCACCACGAGCAGACCCAGGGCACAGAAATGCAGCAACTGGAGTTGTTGCAGCCTGAGCAGGGTGTCTCACCCCCAGTTTTATTTGACTGGCATTGGGTCATTGGCAGAATTGAGCGAGGATGGATATGTGCTGAAGGGGAACACTCTCCACAGAGGTTCTGCATGTTCCCTCTTGGATTGCAGAGCCAGCACCGGGCTGTGCACTACAAGAAGAGTGAATATTGCCTAAGCTGCTCTTGGCTCCCTGCTGCCCCCGTCCCACTTCCAGATAAAGCACAATCAGATTCTGATGATCAAAGCACACATCTCTAGGTTACACTGATGTTAACTCAAATTATTTTTGTTGTGCTGTATCTGAAACTTAGAAAATGCAAGAGCAGAACAAAACCAAAGTGAAGGTAGAAAATTATTGCAGTTGCTAGAATTCTTCCAGCTTTAGTCATGGAAGGGGATTGCTAGAAACGGACAAAAGGCTGTTTCCCTTAATTTTTTTAAGTGTGAATATTGTCTTGACAGTTTCCTTTCAGAAACAAAAATTGAAAACAAATTGTCCCATACACAAAACAAAGGGACAGATCCTCAGCTGGAATGGACTGGTATTACCAAGTGAGTAACACCCACTCACAGGAGAGATCTGAGCCTTTTAACCAGCAGCTGCCGATCCTGCTGTGCCCGGACAAGAGCTTCAGCCTCCGGGTTTAGATGGCAGCAGTGCTCGATCTGTGTAGCTTGGGGAAGACGAAGGGCTGCCTTCAGAGCAGCTGAAAGGACACCAAGGCTCTGAGGACTCTGGGACTGTGCTCTTCCCAAACCTGGAGCTGACTCGAGGTGCATGAGCCAGTGGACACGACACCAAGAGAGCAGCCCATATCAGCATGGCCCTGGAATTAATGAGCTGCTTTGGAGAAACGCTGGCAAAACTTCCAGAAACCATTACATGTGGGGTTTGCTTTCTGGAACAAGGCGTGGCTCTGATTTTTCTCTCAGAACCAAGATCAGGCTGATCACCATCTTGAAAATTACTGGAGCAGTCCCCAAGAAAGTATTAACTGTACAGCACAAAAGAAATGCACAGTGAGAACTGTGATCCATCCTGGCCAGTTCTGCCCCTGTCCCTCACCCACAAAAAATTAAAAATACACACATTAGGAGAATTCAGGAAGTGTCTCACTTTGCCAAGGGACAGACCATGTCCCCATTGTCACTGTCTCCAGCGGAGCTGCCCAGCTGAGCTCCTGGCTGGGAGAGTGCCCGGGGGAAGCTGCCTGGGGCCCGAAAGGGCAGGAACACTGGAGCACTACTGGAAGAGCAGCCATCCTCCAGGGTGCTCATCCAGGGCTGACAAGAGGTGGGTTTGACCACGTGCATGTGACATCTCCTCTCTTTACAATCCCCATTTTGGAGCATCACTTTTTTTCCCTCACTCCCAACATCAGCAGAGGAGCTGGAAAGCCAGAGTTATTTTTAGGAGATGGTACATCCAGGCTCTGTTCATCTTGACTGGGTCCCTTTGAAAATGGCAAGGTTGGATAATCAAACACATTACGCAGAGTTTCCATAGAGGCTGCTTTGCAAACGAGCCTCCCACCATTCAGATACCCAGGCACCAATATTTCAAAGAGGAGCTTTTGATGCTGCCCTGGTTTGCCTCAGCATGGTGACCTCACTAGCATTTGTACACAGAGCCTTGGAGAACAAGCAGATTAAAGCAGCTGACTTTAAGGATAAAAAATAAAACAATTAGCCATCAACAAGCTACTAGAGGCTGCCACATTACACTCAAGGGGCAAGAGACCATGACCTGGCTCGGGCTGGCAAAGAAGGTGGCAGTGCTGCCTGGCCACATCACCCACCCCGAGCAGCTCAGGTGGGAGCTGTGATGGCTGACACATCAAACTGGCTGGCACCAGGACAGGGACAGGAAGGGAGAACAGTACTGCAGTAGGAGAAAAATGCCAGGGGAGGAGCTGTGGCTGGAAGAGGCTCCACAATTCCTAGCAAATTAACCAGGGCATGGCCAGCCAGCCCAGTCTGGCCACTGCTGTCTTGCTAAAGTCTCCAAAAGAAGGGGGGAAAGGGGACACATTGGAACAGCCTCTTGATAATGGTCCATGGCTCATGCTGAGTTTCAGACAATGTCCAGGACTGGCTGGAGGAGTCCCAGGTCACAGTTCTGCCCAGGACCACGCTCAGTACCATCGGCTGGTGGGTTCAGTAGTGCAGCTGCAACCCAAGGCTCTGACCCCAGCAGTGCTGGAGCAGCTGGAGAGGGCTATGGGGGCATGGATAGTGACCAGCAGTGCCTGCTGGCTCCAGAGGAGTGTGTTCCCACAGAGCCCTGCCCAGACTGGTCAATGACAGGAAAAGCAGCCACACTGCTGGCCTCGACCTGCCAGTGCTGGCCCCCAGTGCTCAACCCACCTAAACCCTGACCAGTGAGTTAACAGAGAAGCTGCCAGCAAGAGGCTGCCCCACCTGGGCTCTGCTGCTCTGCCCAGCACTGAGGGAAGCAAAGAGTTATAGGACAGCAGCAGGGAATTACCAAGCAAAAAGGGTTTTAAAAATCATTTCACTTTAAACAAAACTGAGGCATTACCATAAAGTAAATGGCCACACCTTGCTACTTACTCGGCTTTGCTGACAAGACCAGCTTTTCCATAGCTATTCAAATCTAGCAAGTTCTGGGTGCCTAACTCACTCTTTTAAGTTCATTTTCAAACTCCAGCCAAAAATCACTTTCTGATTCACCACTTTCTCAGGCACAGTATTATTCAGAGAACGCCTGCAGGCAGGTACTGTGCTGTACAAAGTACATAAGCACAACTTTAATTACTCTGTGGACAAGGGATGTGATTAATTGTATGCTTTAAGTTAAGCATGTGCTTAAGCATGCTACTGACCTGGAGCTTTAAGTACATCTATCAGGTGTTCTGGTGCTCTCCATTTACCAGTTCTTTGAGGTCAAATAAGTGGAAAGAATGTAAGAATACTCCTGTGCTCATACACTCCAAAGAATTCACACAAAGTCCAGTTTCTTACTTTTTAAAAAATTACAAATTTGGACTTATTGTCCCCATTTTTGCACCGATTATAAGCATTACAATACTACGTATATGGTCAGAATGTATTAGCATTAAAACATGAGCTAATTATTGTCATTTTCAAGCTTTTAAAAAGCATTTGGTTTAGTTTTTTACTTTGCCTGGATACTGCTTCAGGTAAGAACTTAGATTCATTTAATTTGCACACTTTGTGGATTAGTTCCCTTATGTCTGGGCAGTGTACAAAGCTCTAAAAAAAATATGGAGCATATAATTGAAACTATTGCCCCTGCTAGCAGTGGACTCATCGGATGGAAGAAGTCAAGCATAAAATGTGCATCAGCTATGGGTGGTCACGTAAATCCACATTTCATTAGCCACAGTTTACATGATCCTGGGAATTTTTTTCACTGCACTTTTCCACCTTTCCAGCAAAGGCTTATTCCTAGTTCAGAATAATATAGGAAGGTCAAATTGTGTCCATTCCCCGGGGAGGAGCAAGTAGAGAAGACTGGGACCTGAAAGCTCCACTTTTTTTTTTTCTGAAGACACAAGTGCCCTTTTTGTGGCACTCGGGGAGCCTGGACGGGCTGGCCAGAGCCACTGCTGGAGGCAGGCGTGTGACCCGTGCGCAGCGCCAGCATCCCAAGGGCAGGGAACACCCACGCCCAGCTACACCCACCAGCAGTGACATTTCACAGGGACAAGCCAAGAGACTTCCACTGCAGCAAAGCATGTGCAAATCAATTTTCAACAAGCGAGGGAGAGCACAGAGGGTTTGGTTACAAGCGAGGAGGCACGTGCCTCTGAAGGGAGCCTTCTTTGAGGAAGTAAACAGATACAATAATTGATAAGTGTTTTGGCTTCGCCTCATCACTAATCCCATCACATGCTGTTCCTTGCCAGCACATTCATGAAAAGTGTCTATTTTGGATACTGGGGCACAACAGAGAAGAGAAAAAACCCTGCAGCTCCCAGAGAGACAGCTGGTCAAGCCCAGGTGCACTCACTCTTCTTGAAGCACTAATACATTGACCTCAAGCTTTTAAACTATATTGCTCTCTGCTTAAGATGTTGGTTTTTGTTGTTAGCTTAAGCTCTTTTTTTTTGGTACTGAACACAGTAAAATCTTGCACAGAAAATGAAGTTTACATTCCTAGGATCCCAGACTTAGCACTGCACGTGTGGGGAAATGTACATGACTTTTCCCTCTCATTTCAGCATTACTTCTTATGGGTAACTCTGAAATGTTTTTTTCAAAGGGAGGAGGTTGCCAGGCACAGGTTCATAACCACTGGTTACTGTGGAGAATGCCCACTGGTTTTGGGGTTCAGCTCTATATATACTGAAGCTCCTTACAGCAGCAAGTCACAAGACAACACCCCTCATTTGCTGAACGACATTAATTAAACTGACAGGATTTGGCAACATGAAGCTGAGCTAAGTGTCCTTAAAATTGCTGTTAGTTCAGAGCCATAGGAATAGGTTAAAGAAACCAAATTCACTTGCCATGGAGACTGAAAGAAAGTCACAGCAACACTGAGAACAGCTGGGTGCTGCAGGCACACCCTGGTGCTGGTGCCTGCGGGGGTTCAGTGCCCAACCTCCAGTCCCTGTGAGCTTCTCATCTACCAGTTTTAGATCTCTCATACCAAAGCCATCAAGCAAATCCAAGAGTTAACTGAAATATGTGGTTAAAACCTTTCCATTTGCATCAGTGGCTGGGGAGCCTTCACATCTGTGACTCAAAACTGATTGTACAAACTTCCTGATTAGTGAGGTAAGAGCTCTCTCCCAGCCTCAAGTATTAACTCAGTGAGACACCCTGACCCTGGAGCCATCTCCCCCTTTCCTCTGCCTTGAGGGGAAGTCCAGACCAAGGATCCACTGTTTAGACTGATGAAGTCAACTGAACTCCATACTGGGTGAATGAGGAATCATTTTGCCAGATACTTCTAATGAGATACTTCAGTGAGAATGAGATGTTACCAGTTAATGCTCTGTGAGTGTCCAGGTTCATGACCACCCTTCAGTACTGCAGGGGGCACAAGAAATGCTTGGCAAAAGGGGAAATTCTATCCCTTTAAAAATACTTTTAATGAACAAGAGGCTTCTGGCTGTCAGGTAGTAGCTCAGCAGCACTGCTTACATTCAAAGCTATGCCTGGAATAGTGAAGTAATAGCAAATTTCATTAAAAGTAAAATCTTTGGTTGCTGTGGAAATCATTCAGGTGGGAGACTATTTCTGGAGGCTGTATTGGGATGCACTACATTTCTTTCACTGAAGTGTTTCCTTCCGGGTGTGAATTCACTCAGGGGGGACAGGAGGCAGGGGAGGAGGAGCTCAGCCTGTGACTGATTCCATTCACCTCCTGTGCACTGCACAGGCCACAGGCACGAGAGGCACAGGTAACACGAGGTCCTGACCACAGCTTTTAAAGAAATCCTCATGTTTGCAGCCCACTAGGTCAGAGCTTCAGGGATTATAATCCCATCCCCACCACCCTACAGCACAGCTCATGCTGTGCTCTGCAACAGCCTCTTTAGATGTATTTTTAAGCACTGAAACCCTGATTGCTGCCTGCAAACAACTGACTGTAATTTGGCATTGATGTAAACAGTGATACTGATAGCTGACCAGTTATAAAATAGTTCTGTTTGGAAAACATACTTCAACGTTGTAGAAGGTTTGAAAGTATCAGAATTTCCCAACAGTTCTGAGCATAGTGCTATAAAATGATAGAGTGCTCGTGACTGTTTGTCTGAAAACATTACCAAAATTAGAGTACGGGATAAATCCTGGGCTGGTGCAGATCAGGAGATCTCTGCTGGCTTACAGGAGATGTTTTATTTAGCACTGGGCACACCTGCTGTTTCTTTGGAGAGCTGTAAATTCATTCCATGATATAGCCACATCTACAAGCCAAATTTATGTATTTTAAGACAAAACTACTATCAAATGTTTTGAAATTAAATTGCAGTTTGTGTTCTTTTTGAAGGCAATAATACCATAAAAGTAAAAAGACATCCAAAACTTTATGTAACTAGTATTACATAACACCTTAAACTGGCTCATAAGCATTTTTCTTACTCTGGATTTATTGCATTTTTATTTGGGGCATGTGAAACAACTCGCTACACAAGTGCAGTTAAGTGGGGTTGGGCTGTGGGGGGGAAGATAGAAATCACTCTGATAGAACTTCTAAAGTGAGAAACTTATTGCTGTGTTTGCAAAGAAACACTGTCAGAAGAAAAAAGGTTTCATTGTTTCTCACTGCCCTTGATGGCCATTGATACAAAAATTAAATGAAGCCCTGGAAGGGGGCTAGATAGAGGTAGCATTAGTTTTAAAGGCTGCCTGCACACAGCCCCTCCGACTGCACAGAGCATTAATGCCATAAATACGTGTGAATGTTCTCATTCAGGCTGTAATTTATTCCCCAAGGAGATGCAAAACTAGCTCAAATATGCTGCAAGAAAACCAAACTCTTCCAATGAAGCGAGTGCAGTATGTGAATCCCGGAGCTAAATTTAGGCTGGGACTTGGAGTAAAGTAATTCTAATCTCAAAGTAGCACTTTGAGTTGCAGTAACAAACACTGTGCAAAGATTCAGGGAAGTTCTGCTCCTTTGTTACAATCTATTGTGCATGACATTTTGGGAGCTCTTTACTGACTCAGATTTAAGAAATTCAGCTTAAGTTACTCAGTTGAATTTTATTGTTCAGTGACATTGATTAAAACCTCCCTTCACTTAGGTTGTTTCTAAAATGTGGATTCAGGCTGGTTTTGGGGTGTGTGCACCAGCACACATGCTTAATGTACTGAAAGCTTGATGTAAACCATTAACTGCAGTGCTGAATAATCCACAAGATGGAAAAAATGCATACTGTAAATATCTGATTAGGGGTTTTTTTCTAAATGATTTTTTTTTGGTGCTATGATCCAAGGTAAATTAAAATGGGTGAGCTCACTTGAGATTAAGCACCTTTCTGTTTCTTGTTCTGTACAACTGCTATTTGCATGGAAATGTTTTTCTTCTCCAGAAATATTTCCTTCCAAACTAACAGATGAAGTCACAATCATACAAAATATCTCTGTAGTCAAAGCAGATTTTTTAATAAAAAGTACTTTAATATGCAACTGAGACTTCAAGTCTTTTATAGTATCCTTCAAGAGTAAACTACACCCATAATGCAGGAATTGAGGAAACTATCTTTCTTTAAAAAATCAAAATATCATTTACAGTTTTAAATCAAGCATATTTTAACTGATCTACTTTCAAATTCTTCACGAAACAATCTTTCATTTCACACAAGATTTTTCATGTATATTCTAGCTCCAAAGCTCCAAATCAGTTTGCCACAACTTGTTTCACTGGAATTCATCAAAAGACTAAAAAGCCAAGTGCCAAGTTGCCGAGTTCTGGCTGCGGCAGAAATTGCCCAACCAATCCCCACAGCCTGGAAAGCCCCAGTTCTCAGAATTAGCTGATGCTTTAAACAAGAGATCATAATCAAAATCATGATTCCTGACAAAGTCTCAATATTTCACTCTATAAATTCTTAATTCATTTTCCAGCCATTTGTAGGTTACTGCTGGCTCCACCCTCTCAAATATCAGCAATTGCTGCTGCTCTTAAAGAAAATTCCACTTTGGGGAAATGTGATATTATTCCAGATGTTTCAGTCCATGGCAGTTCTGCCTAACCCAACCTGATCATTGCTCTGTAATGCAGCTGAGCCTTGAACAGCTTCTGGAATTTATTCCTCAAACTACTGCACTTGCATATTTGAATTTAACCCTACCAACAGTCATATACTCAAAAGTCCTGTTCTTTGTAACAACAGAGCTACCCCTAAAGAGTTTTTTTTCCAAAAACATAAAACTGTGACTAATTTTAGCAGGCCTTTGGGCCACTGTAAATTAGTTCCTACAGCCTGCTGATTGAATTAAAGTGTTTTAAATTGAGTTCCTCACCATACTTCAAAAGTTATCATGCAGAGAGATTTTGTTGAATCAAATCTGCTTTCAAATTTTATAGTTTGAGGAAATTCCATACTTGGAATGGGAAAAGAAAAAAAAAGTGAAGTGCATTTATAGAGATTCAAACCAGTTTCAAGAACTGGAATGCCACTATTTTCTTTCATTGGATTTCACCAGCAAAAGGATGGGAAAAGATCCTGCCCTGCCTCCAGCCATCCAGGACTGACCCATTCAGCAGACTGGACAGTTCAGGTGATGTTTGCTCCTCAGAATCCCACCTGGAGCAGTGGGCATTACTCCATGGGCTGACATCTGAGTCCTGCACAGTAACTGCCTGAGCAGGACCCCAAAGCCTTGGTCAGGTGGGATGCTTTGTATTTAAAATAATAATAATAATAACAACAAATGACAGCTCTATCAGGCATGATCTAGGAGTCACAACTCCAGCCCTGGACCTATAAATGGTGTCACTAACAAATCTATATTGGGAAAATACTGAAATCCTGCAAATGTGGGCACAACATCCACCCATGTGGACATCAGGGACACCGTGAAGGACTTTCTCCCAAAGGACACAAAGAACAAAGACCTATTGCCTGCTGCCATAGAAGGGAAAACACAACAGTCTAAGCCTCATAAACTGACAGGCCACCGAGATCCAAATAAAATTCAGGAAGTTTATCCAAAATCAAATCTACTGAGCAATGTCTTGGAAATATTTTGATTCTTCAGTGCTAAAGAAATATGCCATGAATCCAAAGCCCATGAGTTGGGAAGGGGAAGCTGTCCCCAGACCAGCATCACCCTGGCTCATTTTCTTCAGTCTGCAGCCATGTGATTTGTTTTCCACACTGCTGCTGGCTCACACCAAGGCTCACACAAACACCCAGGCTGGCAGTGGGATCTGACAGAGGTATTTTGCCTTCAGCAAGGAAGGGTTTCCCTACCCCAGCCATCAGACACTCCCCTCTTTGGGATCTGAGCAGTTGTAACCCTCCTGGCAGTACCATCACATAGACCCTCCTTCTTCTCACTTGCTCCCCCAGAGCAATCAAGCCCAAGAGAAACCTCTCTACCAAGCAAGGATCACACTGGCACAAGGAGACAGCAAAGTGCTTTGGGAAAGTCATGCAGGGGCCACCAATTTACCTTTGACAGGGCTGTCACTTGGACTGTGGCAAGGAGCCAAAGCCTCAGAGGTGTGTCCCCACCTGTGGGCCAGCACCAGCCATCCTGCAGCTTCTTCCAGGCTCTCCTCCCCTCTTCCCCTCCCCTCTGAGACCTGGCACCTTGGGGTCCTCAGGAGGGGAAGTGATGAAATCAGCAGGAGCTGGAAGGATTTTCTCAAGTAGGCCAGCAGTGGGAAGGAGCAGCACATTCCCCTCCCCATCTGATTGCCTCTGAGTGCTGAAGAGCTGGCCTGGAGCAGGAGCTGGCCTGGAGCACAGCCCGACCTTGGCATTTGCCATCTGCAGATGGAGCCAAGAGCGGAGGGGAAAGTGCCTGCAAGCTGGGCACACACTCACTGCTCCACTCCTGCGGGGCTCAGCCCTCTCCACGGGTGCAAGGCTCTAACACGAGCATGCCCAGCACTCTGGGAAAGGTCTGTACTGAACAACAGAGCAGATCTCAGGCACAATCTGACTCCAACCTGTCCCTGATTACACATACCTGTAACCCAGACATCACAGGCTTGCTCTGCTCTGTGCCCTCCTGCAACTTAAAATACAGCCCTGGCTCGAAGGTCTCTATTTGCAAACATAGAGGAACAGTGGTTCTTAAATTGCAGGCAAACATTTGACTTCACTCAGGGCAATTCAAAGAATATCCTGCACGAACCCCACCCTTCTGCCTGACAACTCAAACCTTAAGGCCTAGATAGTTTTCTTTCAGGCCTTATCACAGATAAAATATGGCCTTTTTTTTTTTTTTCCTGAAGGAGTAAAACCTGCCAAATATTTACCAACTCTTTCAGAAGGCTGAAAATGTCACCCCTACAGTGTAATAAACTTCCCCGGAAAGGCCCTGATAAATAGAAAGCCTTGCTGTACTGCCCAGAACTAGTTTAGTGTGGCCTAAGTATTGCCAAGTCTGACTGACAAAGGAAGCATATTTGTACACACAGAAAGATTAGCAAGAGAGGCATAAAGTTTATAAGTGAAAATAAAACAAAGCCCCATTATTAACCAGGGAGGGGGGAATAATTGAATCTGCATCCCAGAGAGCACAGAACATTATGAAAGCCTCAGAGCTAAAACAATAATTTAAGAGCTTGTCCACAACTTGCAGCAGAAGCTTGAACCATCTTCTTTAGCATTTGGAAAGTGCTAAACCATGGTCTACCCCCAACCCAGCCTTCAGAGCAATATTATTTAAAAATAAAATATTTTTACTTGGTAATTTGACCCACAAAAAGTCACTTGGGGCATAAGGGAATGTTCCCTTCCAGCCTGAACATTAATTCAGAGAGAATGTTTAAACTCCACAGTGTAAACCAGATGCTGAGAAGTACATCTGCATTGTACTGTATGTTCTTTGGGGCACAGACAGAAATTGGAAAGTGCCTGTCAATGCAGTGTGTGTGGCTACGATCTAAATAATCCTAATAATGTAGATGAATGGAGAAAAACCCACATTCCCAGTACCAACCAGTCTGTCAACAGAGTTCTCACAGCTATAGACAACTATATCCACACTAGTGCAAACAGATGAATATTGCTTAAAAAATGTGTCCTTTCACCTTGGCAAATGCCATTAAGAAAAAAACACTCTAAAAGTGACTAGGGAGTTGGAAGCTCAAAGGTACACATTTAACAAGCCTTGGTGACCGTAAAATGCTGAGCACTCACTTTCTACAGAAGCCAGGCTTCCACTGAATCTTGACTGGTACGCTCAAATGAAAAGGCAGTAATTCAAATTATGCTGTATAGTGCTCCAAAATAGGTTTCAGGCATACAAAACTTGCCAGAGCTACTTAAAGGCAGGAAGAAACTAATTGTTGCTGCAAAAAAAAAATAATCCAGATTATGTTAAACCTGACAAAAGCTAAACTCAGCTGTTTACCCTTCTTCACAAAGAACAGCACAGTTAAGAAACTCTGGCATGAAAGGGAAAACTTCACTTTAGCCCACCAGCGAGTCCGGGAGCCCGACCAGCAACACAACCAACCTCCACAAAAATCGCTGCTTGCCAGAGATAGATGCCTAACAAGTTGCACAAGTTGGAAGGAGTGGGCTGAGGAGGCACAGGAATCTGCTCCCCGTCCCCCTTTCACACCATCAGGTTTTGATGTTAATGATACGGCCCCGCGTGCCTCGAGTATTTTTACACTATGCTCGTCTTCTTGTAGCGCCGGCTTGTTCCAGGGCGGATGATTAGAATCAGATTTCTGTGATTTCACTGCAGATTCATTTCGTTAAGGGCTACAGATCTGCGGGGGGAATACGGCTGCAAACCGGCCAGCGGAGTGGCTCCAAGGGTTCTCTCCTAAACGGGTAACACTATCTTTGCATTTACTCCTTACTTTCAGGTACTTTTCCTTTTTGTGGCCACTAGACTGGGTTCTTTGGAAAAACAGGCATATAGGGGAAAGAAACGTGCAAAAAGCTTTCCTTGAACTTTTGGTTTCAAAGAAAGCTCCCAACCAGAATAGGTTCATGAAGGGAACAGGCCCAAGTAAGACCTGACTGCATCCAGTGTCCCCCAAGTCAAAAGAAGCACCTGAGGGACCACACATAGGAGAAAATTCTGATCTGTCAAGGTCTGTATGTCCTGACCCGTGTCAGGAGCTGTGTCAGAGCAATAGCTATTAATACACATTAGTGTGCTGCACACAAGTGTTTGGATATAAAGGGCTGAAGGAGAAAAAAAAATGCAGAGGTCTATAACAGCATTTGTAAATTTCTCCCAACTGCGAAAGAAACAACGCTTATTTTTCATGGGCAATGGCTACAAAAAATTGTGCTGAAAACCCAGTTTGTTCGTAAAAATTTCATGGGAAAAGAGCACAAAAGTTGTGTGAGTCTGTGTACACACATACAGAATGTAGACTCCTACAATGCTACATCAGAGAGAAAATTAAATTCTAAGTGGCTCAAAAAAACACACAGGAAGATTTTAATTTTCCATTTGCTTTTATAGACCTTAGCCGTGAGAATTCTGTTACCACTTGGCCTTTTTCTTTAATGGAGGTCAATATCATTGACTTTTTACAAGAGGGAAGTAAAAAACATCTCTACATGAATCAAAAAATTATGAGGACCCTCAAAATAGTTCTAAGAACTTAAAATATAATGTAACATAACGCAGAAGGGCATAGAAGTTATAAATACGACGCTATACAAGCCAAGAGTAATATACACACCCAGAGTTGTATATACACCGTGCCCAAAGAAGGAGCACAAACCAGTGTCTGCAGACGTGCAGTGTGCCGAATCGAAATCCGACAAATAATAAGGAATTCCGGAATGCTGGGCGGTAAAAACGCTTAGGTGAGTAAGAGAATTTCCGGTAGCCCGGCTGCTCCGTATGGATGTGACTAGATTTACTAAAAAAAAAACCTTAAAAAAAAAATAAAAAAAAAAAGAAAAAAAAAGAAGAAAACAGATGTGTTTTTAGAAAGCGAAAGCGGAGGGAAGGATGCACATGGTCCTGCGGGAGCGAAACCGAGCGCTCGCTCCGCCAAGGCAGGGCCGGGCACAGCCGGTCCGGACCGCCGCGAAGCCGCGGGGATGGCCGCCAGCACCGGTAGGACGCGC
>NW_005054395.1:1700953-1701212 GCF_000277835.1 Geospiza fortis | reverse complement strand
ATCACGGTGGGTTTTCTCCTTCCCTTCCTCTTTTCCCTTGCAAAAGGCAAAAAATAAAAATAAATAAATAAAATGCGTTGCCACAAGGGACGTTGCAACATTTCTCTTGGCTTTTCAAACGCGGCGTTTGCCCCAGCGAGATTGAAGTGTCCCGACACAAGAGCACCAGAGAAGTAGGGGAAAGAGGGGAAAAATACCAAAACCACCCAAAAGCAGTAGGAAAAAAAAAAAAAAAGCCAAAATCCAACACCCAAAGCCA
>NW_005054395.1:1690776-1700538 GCF_000277835.1 Geospiza fortis | reverse complement strand
ACCCCGCGGGCAGACCCCGCGGACAAACCCTGCGGACAGACCCCGCGGGCAGACCTTGTGGACAAACCTTGTGAACAGACCCTGCGGCCAAACCCGGCGGCCACCCCGGCATCGCCCGGCGGCGACACCCGCTCCGCACCCCGCACGGACCGAGGCTGCTCGCAGCCAGCATCTCCCTACACTGCTCCCTGCATATCTCCCCGTACATGTCCCTGCAGTGCTCCATGGGTATCTCCCACACGTCTCCCTGAACTGCTCCCTGCACTGCTCCCTACATGTCCAGCCTTCCCCTGCACACCTTGAAGTGGGCATGGACACCTTGTGTGTATCATAGGTATGGCAGAGGACATAGTCTGCCCTTCCACGTGTGCCAAGTCTCTTCATTTACATCTCCAGTAAAGCTGGGTGAGTTCACCTCTACGACCGAGATAATGTGGGCACAAAGCGTAGCTGTACCCTGTCTAAATTGTGTCGTTTCTTTACACTACACTCAGTTGTAAAAATGTTGTAATAAAATGCTACCAGGACCTGAAAAGGTTTTGGCTTCTTTTGGGTGACTTTTGTGCTCATGCATTATGTAATTGTGTGCTCATATGTGACGTAATTGTGTGTTACGTGTGACGTAATTATGTGTTCATGTATGAGGTAATTGTGTGTTCATGCATTAAATAATTGTGTGCTCATGCATTAAATAATTGTGTGCTCATGCATGAGGTAATTGTGTGTTCATGCATTAAATAATTGTGTACTCATGCATTAAATAATTGTGTGTTCATGCATGACCTTATTGTGCCTTCATGCATGTGGTAATTTTGTGTTCATGCATTATGTAATTGTGTGCTCATGCGTGAAAAAATCAAAGCTAACAGCCAGAGGCCTCATCTTTTAAATCTTTGGGTTCAGCACCCAATGCACCTCTCTGTCATCTACACCACATTTTTTTCCTGTATATCTGTACTGAAGACAAGGCAGCCCTGTGTATGCATTGTTATGGATGTAGCAAGTGACTCTACCTGGCCTGTGTGGATAGAATGCCAGAGAGAGAACTTGAACTGATCTGCCACGGAACTGCTCTCAATCAACACTGTGAAACCATCCTCTACACAGAAGAACTTGTTCCTTGGCTAGAGGCCTGATGACTATGTAGAGCCAAGGAACATGTTGTTTAAAACTGATAGTAGAATACAAGTGAATCATGGGCCATGGGCAAAAAGGTTGGAAGAGGGACAGAGCTCTCTGAGCCTTTTGAAAATAAGACATTCTGGCAGAAGGTAGGAAAAGAAAGAATTTCTTGACCATCTGGAAGGGTTCTGCAGAGATGATGCCTAGAGAGTACAGTAGAAATTAAGACTTCCCAAAAAGGTGTAAAAGACACTAACCTTTTCTCTGGTGAAGGGAATAGATGCTGCAGAAATCCCTTGGGTTGAACAAGAAAAGGCCTCATCAGCTTTTAGGAAATAAGAGACTCCTACTCTTACAGGATGCAAGTTACATCTGCCCACTTCACTCTCATTTAAAAAAAAATTTTAATACTTTTTTTTCTCGGTCTCAGTCATGTAGCTGCTTGAAACACCACAGAATAATTCTGAGAACAACAAATTCACAGCAAAAAAATGTACCTATGTGTATGGAAGGAAGAGCATGAGCCAGGGAATGGAGTTCCTCCCTAACTGAGCTGATGGCACATTGCTTCTCTGATGTCCTGACCAACTGCTTAATTTGCTATTTTCAGCAGCCTCAAAACATGTTGCCTCTTGTCTTGACCTGGCCCCCACTAGTACTGATGTGAAGTGCCACTTAATTTTCATGAGAGCAGAGCGAGACTTTCACACAACATTTTTGCCCAGCAGGAGCTCTTTTGCAGGGAGCCTGATCCCATGGGACGAGCTCAGCTGCTGGCAGCCCATTCCCACTTCCACTGGCGCCCCTGGCAGCCCTGTGGCGGTCGCAGGATAAGGCACATTTCAGGCGAGTCTTCTCTTGGCAGGAGGTACTTCCATACCTGAGAAGGTCGGGTCTTAGGACTTCATCTCCTCTCACAAATACCTGCTGGCTGCCCTTCATGGTGTGCAGAATCCATGCACAGGGAATGCATGACTACACCCCTGCCTGGATGGGAGCTGGGAAGAGGATTAGGTCCGCATAGAGTTCAGATGTAATCACAAGCATATCGAGTTATAAAGTATCACAACTTACACAATTCTAAAAATAAACATAACCAGTTTCTTTCAAGCTGTTTGGCAGGTAAAAGGTTAATATATTAATAACGTTTGACCAGCAATAGCCCAGAACAATAACTATGGAACAACATATTCTGTCACTTCTGAAAATAGCCCTCTTTGGAAAAAAAAAAAAACAACAACAAAAAAACCATTTTCACAAGAGCCACAAACCAGATGGAGTAGCTTTTTTAAAGGTGTTCACAAAATGGAAGCCAGGTGTGAAACTTCCAAAGTCAGGAGGGATCTTCTGTGGATGGGAGAGTGCCCTGCCTGCTGCTGAGTGGGACATGGACACAGTGGATGGTGCTTGGTCCAGTTGAATGAATACATGCATTAATCTGAGTCTGTCTTTCTCAATCCTGCCTGTGCCTATGCAGTACCTTTCTCTGCCAGTAGATCCACTGATTTGTTAACTCCTGTGTGTGGTACTAAGCAGCATGTGAGCAAGAACGGCTTGTAGCCAACAGCTTGGTATTTTGGCATCTGACCTTGTTGAGAAAGAGAGTGGATTGTCAAAGACATTAAACTTGAGCACAGTGTAACAATAGGAACAGTTGAAATCCACTGATGGCACAGGATGAAATTCTGGTCTTCACCCACAAATATGAATCCATGCCAGAGACAAGGGTCAGATCTCTCTGTCTCCCCATCTTGTTTGTTTGTTTGTTTGTTTGTATGTCTGTTTGGGGTTTTCTTTAGCCAGAACAGTAGGAATAGCAAGTTTGTGATTAAAAGTTCAGAAATGTGCAAATATGATGTACTGCAAGGAGCTGGCCTGATCCCATGTACCTGTGCAGGAACACCAAGCAGCCAGGCTCATTCAGGATGCATAGGAAACTGCAGTCCCTCCTCTGTGATCCTTCCTAGAACCTGGTGGTTCACCTCAGAGCACCCATGTAACACCAGTGAGCTGCAGCTCCCAGTCACTGCTCAGACATGCTCTGGTTCTCTGCTCACTGGCCAAGGCTCTCCCTGTCCAAAGAACCTCTGGGAAATCATCCAGACAAGGGGAGTGTCCTACCAAAAATTGGGCCTTCATATTTAAAGCATGTGTGCATATATTGGAGAAAGAAGAAAATCACAGAACTAATGAGCTCTGATTAAGCTCAGAAATAATGGTTTCCCGTTCAAACACAGAGCTCTGTCCCTTCTTTGGACAACTACCTCATCCCCAATTGTGTCTATTAAAGACAATTACTGGGGGAGACAGATATGTGTAACCAGATGTGGAAATAACGGTCAGCACCATATGCAGTTTAAATTCTTTGGGCCTGAACAAGTTACATAAAAAAAAAATTGGGTATGTGTGTGTTTGTGCACTGTGGAGCAGCTGTCAATGGGGAAATCCCCTTAGCCCACTTTAATCCTACGTTCCACAATCCCCAGGGATTAAACAAATGCACTAACATTATTTACTGTAATGCTCCCTCCCTGGGGGGCTTCAGTCCATGAAATCCACTCCAGCATTTGCAAGTTCCAGTTGTGAAATAGGCTGTGCACATTCTATATTTGGTAGCTCACAAGTACTCTTTCAGTTGGGCCCAGAGTGATGAAAGGACAGGAGTCAGGAATTCAGCCCAAGCAAGTCTCAAAGGGACCAGGCTCAGGCTTGGAGCTCATTTCTCACTGTGCAGGTCTTGCACAGGCACTGAGGCATTGCAGCGACTGCTGAGAGGGGACAGTGATCGCAGGACTCTACAAGATGCTTCCCTAAAATTAAAGATGCTGCCACAGTATGAGTCCTCCTATCTATACTCTGGACATAGGAAATGAGGCTTTAAACCCAGATTCACCAGTAAAGCCTCACACACCTCCCACTTTCCTTTTCCTATGATGAAATCTGTGCTCAAACTTGGGTGCAATCCCTGTGAAATTAGTAACAGGGATTCCCCCAATCCAGATGCATAATCTTCACAGTCCCAATAAGGCTGTGACAGTGCAAACTGCACACCATTGAACTCGTGCAACCATCTGGGTTCAATTGATGGCCACAATGCCCAGCAATAACACAGACAAGATTCAGGCTCCCAAGGACCCTCTGACATACTTGCAAGGCCAGCTGATTGCTCCATCTCTTGCTTAAGCTTCCCATCCAAGTTTATTACAGCTTCTTCAAAGACAGTAAACATTACATTCTATATTAGGCTGTCCTTGCCTTGAATGCATATACAGTTTAAATTCTTTAACTTGGGTGATTGTACCTACTCAGCACTAGTTTGAAGCACCACTGCCACAAATGAGCTGGCAAGGCAGAGCCCCAGGGAGGCAGCCACTGGCCCCATGTCCTTCAGACACAGCCAACAGTAAAAGTTTAGAGGCAAAGGAGTTTTACAGAATAGCTGAGGCTGAACCTCTGGAGGTCACCTGGTCCCACCTCCTGCTCAAGCAGGGTCACCTAGAGAAGGCTGCCCAGGGCTGTGTCTGGATGGCTTTTGAATTTCTCCAAGGATTGAGACTGCACAACCTGTTCCAACATCACCTGGAAAACTCTTTCCTTAATTTTGAATGGAACCTCCTGTGCTTCAGTGTGTGCCCTTTGTCTCTTGTCCTGTTTGTTGCTGAAGCTTTTGCACTGACCTGATATCCCAGGCTGGCCTCTGAGCCTGGCTTTGTCACTGTAATCACCAGGCCTGTGCAGCTGTACTGTGCAGAGCACAAAGGCAATTCCTCTCCATGAGGTTCAGAGAATTGCTTAGGTTGGAAAAGACCTTTCAGAGCCCAACATTAACCCAGCACTGTTAAGTCCCCCACTAAGCCATGTCCCTAAGCAACACATCTTTTAAATCCCTTCAGGGAGGGTGACTCAAACATTTCCCTGGGCAGCTCTTTCCAAGGCTTGGCATCCTTTGGGTGAAGAAATTTTTCCTACTATCCAACCTAAGCCCTCCCTGGTGCAACTTGAGGCCATTTCCTCTCGTCCTATTGCTATATTAATCCAACACCTGACTCTGCTCCCATGGCACTGCATTTACAAACATATCATTTCATCAGCTCAAATAGATTTTTTTCCCAATTTACAGAAAGATCATGGCAATAAAAGCTATACTCATGTTACTGCTCTTCATCCTGTAACAGCTTGTTCACTGCAGTGAACTTCATTCAGTGGTAAAGGCAAGGTGTACACAGATAAAGAGAACCTGCACACAAACCTTCCAGGCCTAGGCTCTGATACTCTTTCTAATTTTTTTCATATATTTTACAGCCAGGAACATAAGAAAGTTCTGAGAGGGAATCAGGGAGAAGAGCAGGGCTTCTGTGAGCAACAGGCCCTGTGCTGCTGAGGTTAAACAGGCTGCAAAGAAGGGATTAGTAATCTCCCACCCATCCATTTTGCTCCTCCTTCCCTGCATAATTGCAGGTCATTTGAGACACGCTGCCTGGAGCATCAGTTGGCATTTTCTGGGATCCCCAGAAGCACTAGCTGCCGTTCAGCACCACTTTCTTAATCTAAAATCTGTTCCACAGGTTCTCTGGGGAAGATGAGCGCTGCTCTGCACTACACCAGCACGGCAGTGAGGGCTCCCACTCCCTGTCGTGGCTGCCCTCGGAGCTCATTCACAAAATCCTGCAGCTGCCATTGCCACTGGCACCCCTGGCTCTCAGAGGAGCAGCAGTGCTGTGCTGGGCCCTCCATCCTTCCTGGGCAGGTAGGAACACCCTGACCTGTCCATTAATATCTAATTACAGATGGCAACAGCAACCATGGGGACCTGTGTAAGAGTTGCTACTCCTGTAGTAAAGCAAAAGTACAGCTGGGTTCCTCACAGAGGAGCTTCCCAACTGCTCCCCTCACACTTCTGGAGAAGAGGACACCAGTAGCTCTGTCCCTTGAACACAGAATAAGGATTCTCACTCTGTCTTTCCTACAGTGACATAAACAGAGTTTTCAAGGGGAAAAAATAATTCTTATTTCCTATCTCACTGTCATTTTAAAAATTACTGAATTCTGCAGCATTCAAAGGATTACTATTCACATACACGTACCTGCTCCTCTGGCAGAACAAATCGAGTAATTTCTGTTTCTGCTGAAGCTTTCAGCATGCAGACAAAAACATTTTTTATTCATCAGTGGTAAAAGGCTACAGCCATTTGACTTTAAACACAGACATGCTTCTGGGCTCTCTTCCAGGAAGTCTGTGTCACCCAGGCTTTAGATCGATATGTTTGTCTGCAAAGTCACCCTTTTGATCTGTAATTTTTCATTTTGACACAAGAAATGCCTTTTGGTCAAACTTCAGCAGTCCATTAAATTCCAGGCATAATAGAAATGAGAATCACATTCCTGTAGCCATGTGAAGATTTCCACAGTTTGGGTTTTATTTACTCATGGGTTAATTTACTCTGCCATATATTTGGGACTCAGACAATGCTGCAAATACTGTTCTGTGCCTCATCTGAGCTCACTGCTTCCTGCCCAGTTTGGGGTGGTCTCACTGGCACTGGCAGCTTTATAAAACCCTTTGTATGTTTAGTTGTCCAACCTACAGGAAATGTTGTTGAGGTTTTGGACTGAGTACATGGAGCATCATCCCACCCTGGCTGTGCTGTTCACCTTACAAAGAGGGGTCTGGGCTGCAGGGACAGCCCCCCACAATGGGAGGGCAACTGTGCCAGGCCCATGGCCCAGCTGGCTCAGCCTGCTCACCCCTGGCACACCACGCTCTGCTTGCACAACCCACCACAGGCCTTTTCTTTCCAAGGTCAAGGTTTCAGGGCTTGGGTGCTGGGTTTTTTCCCTCTCTCTTCTCCCTCCCCCCTGTTGTTTTTTTTTTTAAGGTGCCAGCCATGCCATGGAAGGATAACCCAAAAAGCAGAGAGGTGGGAGATCAATCCAACACATTATTAATGGGGGAAGCAGGTCTGCCCAGCTTTTGGGCCAATCCCCCTGCCTGGCTCCACTCAGCAAGGTCTGAGCAAGGCTTTCCAATGATCTCAGTGCTATTTCTGACCCAGACACAGCTCCTGCCGTGTTCCCAACACCCTGCTCTTTGCTTGCTGAAGTTTGACCCAAGGCAGGATGCAGCAGACACTCAGGACAGTTGCAAAGTGCTGAAAATGTTCATATAATCCAAACAAACCCCATTCTTTTCAGTGCCCATTCACATCTTACCTTTAAAAAGCAAACATTTTCTGTCAGCCTCTTAAAAACACATAACTCAGAAATACTGCTAAAATTGAAAGTTTACAAGAAATACTGTTAAAATTGATTAATTTTTATACTTATTTTAAAGCAGTCAGGAAAATGTCTGGATTCTGAATAACTGGTTTGTCAAGCAAGAGAGGACAGGGAATTCTGTTTTTAAATGTGGCCAAGATTTCCAGCAGTAACACATCTTTTAAGTACTTTAATTGTAATAGAGTTTTATTAGGTAATTAACAGGGGCCTCATTTTAATCCTGATTTAATAGCTCCTCATTTCATAGAGGTGTTATGTTCTGAGAAAGGCAGCTCAGTATTTTCTGGGAAAAAAAAATCAAAGATCTTAAATCAACTCAAAAGGGCCACCTAAAAAAATTTATGTTTTCAGTCAGGACTTGTGTCCAAAATAAACAACTCTTTCCTCGACCCACCAAAAAACCCTAAGCCAAACCCATCCCCAGCACAGCTATGATCAGATCATAAATGCCTTGATTAAAGTTCATTGGCTGGCACTGCAGGACTTTAACTACTAATTAAAGCCAAGATCAAATTTATTGCCTGAGTAAGAAGAGGAGGTGGGAATTTGGGAGGTGAGCAAACACGTGACCTGCCCAACACAACCCTGCCCTGGAGACAACAACAAGGGCAGGATGGCCCACACAGAACTGCCTGTCCCTGAACAGAAAGGATCCTGTCGTGGTGTTGTTCCAGAAGTGAAGATGCACAACAGCAATCCTGGGCCAAGGCTTTCCCGTGGGCCTCTCCCTGGGATTCATCAGGAGCCTGCGCAGGACCTTCCTCACAGACACCTGGGAGCGAGAAAGGAATATTCCAGTTCTGCAGAGACTGAAGTTAAGCAACTGGTGAGCTGCCTGGATGTGTTATGGCCACAGAGAACAGCGATGCCAGAGCTTTATTAAAATACCTGGTTCACAGTCCTGGGTTCGTGGCACACGTTTGGGCAGGACCTGACTGCTCGAGTTTACAGGATGGGAAACCTGCTTCAGGGAGAACCTCAGTTTCACAACTGGTTTCGACCAGAAACAAACCCACAGAATTCTGAAAATCTCTGCAAAAGCAGCAAGATGGCTTTTGAACAAGTAGAAACATTTTGGTTTGACATTCCGCTGTGAAATGATGTAGGGGAAAAAAATTAATCAAAAGAGGGTGTTTCAAAGCTGGAGCTTTCGTCCTCAAAAGCCTCCAACAAAGGTGATGGGATTTGACAGCACTCTATTTTGCAAGTAAAATAGTGTCTGCATTTTTCTAAACAAGTTCTAAACTGCATTTCCTGCTTTTATATCAAAACATACTACAGCTTGTTTTGTGGCTTGCTAATAACATCCTGCACAACCATTTTGTACAGACCTCCCCAAACACCTCATGCACGCACACTTCCAGTCCCCGCTGAGAAAGGCAGACAGCCTCCTGCCCAGTCAGGTCCTGGCCAAGTGTGGCACGGGAAACAGCAAAATCAGCTTTTTCTTAAGCATCAAAGGAAGCAGCGAGCTGCTTCAAAGAGGCTCCTCTGCTCTGCCCAGATATCTGGCTATTGCTGATTTTGCAATACAATGACTCTACTCTTTACATATTTCAAGCTCTCTGAAAGCAGCAATAACCAAAGTGATGTTACACAGAGGCAGCAGAAATGCTCTTGCACGTGTCATGCTTTGTACACAGACTGATCAGGAACCAAGCAATTAGGGCAAATTCTGGTATAAATGGTACAGTCTCATGGAAAGGGTGGTCAGACATTAGAATGGGCTGCCCCGAGAAGTGGTGGAATCACCATCTCTGAAAGGGTTAAAAGATGTGGATGTGGCAGTTGAGGACACGGTTTAGGGGTGGACATGGCAATGCTGGGTGGACTCGATGATCTTACAGGGCTTGTCCAACCTTACCAATCACATGATTTTAACTGCACTAAGCGCTAGCTTATTCCAGGATTCAGCCTGTCTATCTGTGAATCCTGCTGCTGGTGCTTTCTGTGTACCCAGCACTTACACAGAAAACACCAGCAGGAGGATTCCTCACACCAAGCGCACCTGCAGCGTCACAGCACGCACATCTGCTTTGTTTTAGCTGTGATTCACCCACTTCAGGACACAGGTCCTGAGGCAAAACGCCGAGAAGTGTCGTCTGCAAGGGGCTTTCTGGATCTGGGGTGCTGGGGGTGACCGTGGGGCTGCGGGGAATGCACACTCACGGGCTGCCCGGTACCACCCGCGGGCTCCCGAACTGTTCGGCGGCACAGACGTCCGGGACTCAGGGACACCCGGCCGGCCGCACGGTGGAACTTCCCCCGTGATCCGCAGCTTCCTCGCAGGGCTCCGGGGCCGGGTCACCGACACTGACGGCAAAAATGAGCCGCAAACGAGGCGGCGTCCGCGGCCTCCCCGCG
>NW_005054395.1:1653755-1690530 GCF_000277835.1 Geospiza fortis | reverse complement strand
GAGCGCGGGCGCGCCCTGCCCCGCCTGCAGAGCTCGGCATCCCCTGCCCCGTGTCGCTGCGGCAGCGCTCCTCGGAAAGCCCTTCCTACTGCCGCCGTGTCCCCGGTGCCCCCGAGCGCCGCTGCTCCGACACCGCGGAATCCCCGGTGAAGCTTTGCTTTCCTTCCTCCCGGTGCTTCTCACGGCAGAGGAACGCGAAGCATCACTGCGAAATCACAGGGCTGCCTCGGGAGACAAACAGTCGCTGTTGGGAACGAGGAAAGTCTTGCCAAGCTCGCACGCACCTCCGGCGCTGCCGCTCGGCAGTGCTGCGGCACCTGCTCCCGGTTTGGGGCCGGTCCCGGCACGGCGCGGCTCCATTCCGGCACTGCCACCGCCTCCCCGAGAGCCAAACAGCGGCGTTTCCACCCCTTCCCTTGGGACAGTATCAGGCAGTCTATGTTTCCTGATATTCAAACTGAATTTTCACGTTGTACTTCAAACCCATTATGTTCTGTTTACATAGTCAAATCATAATGGCATAAATCATAAATACAATACTGGATTATTAATATTTCCTCCTTTGGGTTTCCAGCTACCAAATATTTAGTCTTATGGCTAACACTTGGTTAAAACCCAAGAAATGAATCAGCTCTCATTTTTATCACCGCTAGCTGTAAGGCAGGAGGGAAGAATTTGAAAGTTGTGGTTTTGAACTATTATTTAGCTTTGAATTGAAATTTTTCATCCTGTTTTCTAGTTTTGAACCAATGTTGGGCAGCAGAAAGTAATCTGGTATTTTTTTGGCTTACATACTCCTCCTGAAAACTACATGCCAAACCAAACAAACAAAAAGCAAAACAACCCAGGCACAGTTAGAAGCAATCTGACATAGTAGAATCACTTTTTCACTTTATGAATTTGTAACCAGGACCCACTCTGCTGAATCAGATGTGAGTTACACAACCTTTATTACAGGGATGCATCCTGTGTTCACAGTGTGCTCCTTGCTCAAATAAACCAACCACGTGAGGCCCGATCAACTCATTCCAAAGAGAAACAGTTGCTTTCCTGAGGGTCTCATTTTTAGGTCTTCAAATAAATACTGCAACAAGCCTATCCAAAAAAAGTAAGGTTTACTTGTTGAGGCTACAGTAATTTGTGAAGTCAGGATCCCAGCTATATTCAGATCCTGAAAACAGCAGGATGGCAGGAGCTGCTGGGGTTACAGAACTTAGAGATGTTTTGCACCCTCTGGCCCTGGACTTTGCATTTCAGGGCAGTGAAACATCCCTGAGCATAGGACAGCCCTGGCAAGGCTCGTCCGTCCTCCCCTGCTCTGGCAGAGTGATGGGAAGAGCCCGGCTGTTTTCTGCTGCACGGAACCTCTGCTGTGCCCATGGCCCGGCCCTGCTGCTCCCTGCAATGGGGCTGCACCTTTAATCCAGATGCACACAGTATTTCCAAGAATGAAAGCAAGCCCCTGTGCTGCTGCTGCTGTTCTTCAGGGCATCCCCCCATTCCCTGCTGTGCACAGCCAGAGCTAAGGGACAGGCTTGGGCAGGGTTATGGCTCTGTCAGGTGGGACAAGTGCTCAGGCTGACCAGAGGATTCCTAAAGGGCTGAGAGCAGCTCTGCCCAGTGACCACTCAGGTTTCAAATAAAGGCCTGAGCACGTTAAGAAAAGCCACAGTGTGGCCAAGAGAGACAGTGCTTCACAAAACACAGCCAGCAATTTTCTCCAGTACAGCAGGGAGAGAGCAAGCCCAGCCTTTCAGCAGCTGAGTTCCATTACCTCTGTCGGTGCCACAGCCCAACTCCTCTGTCTTTTCAGATAACAGTACTTGAGTCATAACCCATTACACACTATCACATCAAAATACAAACTGCATCCCTGTCTGCTAAGGCACAAAGGTCCCAGTGTGATGGAAATTCAGATTTAAGCACCATGCCAGAGGACATGCTGACATATGATCATTGCAAAGTCATTTAAAAATCACCAATAACCCAAATAATTATAGTTACACATCTGGGACAGTCTTCAATTTACTGGTCACATGCATCCAAAAAGCAGTTGGCTCTCAGGATGAATTTCACCCTGAGTTACGCAAGCCACAAAAGTCCCGGCTGCACTGCATGTGTCAAAAGGCATTTAGGGTGGAGTGACACACCCCAGATCCCAGTCTGCCATCAGAGATTCAGGACAACATTGAAACACGGGCCATCACGAACAGTGAACAGAGCGAGGGAAAACATCAAACTCAGGGCCTCAAGACTGCTATGCTGAAGAAAATGTGTCAGCCAAGACAACCTGAGCAGATCAGAGCCTGCTGCCAGACTACAGGAGCTGCCTGATGTACTCCCTTGGTGCTCCCATGAGATGTATTTCCTCTTTGTAACAGTCCTCCTTGTCACTCCCCAATTCTCTTGCAATCTCTTTCCTACTCTGCTACTACCCCCTTTAGCCTCTGTGTGCCTCCAAACCACTTTTCCCCCCCAGATGATCAGAGCAAGGCAACAATCACCTCCCAGGAGTTCTGAGCTTTAATTCCTGACTGTAAAATAACTGAAGGTTCTTGTGTCTCACCAGCCCAGTGAGAACAGCATAACTTGCTTGAAACTATTACAGACTTTGTGGTACGTGGTGGGGATGATTCCTGCCCCCAGAGTAACACGTGATTTGCTTTCCCACTGTCTTTCTCATGTACCAGCAAGTAACTGCTGTGCAAGTAGGTCAGTAGTACAGCACATTAGACTGAGCTGCTGAGATTTGAGAACAAAACTACTCCCTGTCTCTCTGGTGAAGTGGTTTAGCATACACAGTAGGGAGTTTTCTTTGAGCCTGCTGTTATAAATCTGAATATCCAGCATCTCATTGCTGGGAGGAATCTGGGAACAGGGAGCCTGAGAAGATAACACATGGGCACATTGCTTCATGGATTATTTGTACTGTATCTTTGCTCTCATTCCCCAAATATCCCCCAAATATCTGTGCCCACTGTGAGAAAAGCTACCTCACAGCCTCATGGGATGATACTTTAAAAGACATATGCCAGGTTTAGAGACTACTGTCCATCAAATGAAAGCTGTTTGGTATAGTATAATCACTTGAAGACCATCAAAATGTTTTTGAAAGGAAAAAATTTGCCCTGCAACGCTTGAACTGACTAGTGAAGTCTTTTCAAATCTCCCTTTCCTCTTCTGCTTTGCCCCAAGCCCAGCTGGAGGCAGAGATCTTACCACCTTAAACTCTGCTTTGTATTTTAAATAACATGCCACAGGCTTGGTTCCCTGGCTCCCTTCCCTGTCTGTCACACAGGTGCAATATGGTCACATTTTGTTAGCCCAAGAACATGAGGTGACACTGGAGGTGCAGGCTGGGGGTGGGAGCAGCAGCTTCTCACGAGTCAAACTTCAAACCCACGAAACCCCCTGTGGAAACACATCCCTGACCCACCTGCACCCCGTGGCTATGTCAGAGTGGGCTTTGCTGGCATTCCCAGGCCAACCCTGGTGGTTTCATCTGAGATGCTGCTGGGCAGCTAGGACAGGGCAGGGAACTGCACTGGGCTGCTTGAGGGGACACCTCACCATGGAGTGTCCCCAACACATAACAAAAAGGCTCCATTTTTCCCAAGTAAGGAGCATCCAGCATTTCTCTGGGCTGACAGTGTCTGCCCCTCTGTCACCACCCCTCTGCTGGGCAATGTGCCCACAGACACCAGCTCAGGACTGGCTGCCCACAGGGGCCTGCCCATGGCGCACTCCCCTCCCTCCACACAGATCTTGCAAGAAGCAGCCTGGAACCTAAGCTGATCCTCACATGTTATTCTTTTGACTCCAGCAGTTAAAATAAAGCCCAGAGAAGAAGCCAGCAGGTCTGGTGGCTCAAACTGGAGATTAAAAGAAAAAATTACCTCAGAATGTTGGTCGAGCAGGCCCTGGGTGTGTCCTCCACCATCGCACCTCACGTAGAGCCTGTTCCGCCAGCTCGGGACATGGGGAATCCTGGCCTGAGCCCACATCAGGCTGAGGTTCCCCCTGGTCTGCACAGCTGGCACCTGCGACAGGTCCTGGCTCCCAGTCACGGCCAGAGGTGTCCCAGCACTGTCCCGCTCCCTCACAAAGGGACAAAGGCTGCGGTGCTGCTGCCAGGATAGTCCCGAGGTACACCCGGGAGCCTTGGCCTCTCCAGGGGCCGCCCGTGGCAGAGTTTTCCCTCAGGACTCTCCTGCCCGTGGCAGAGTTTTCCCTCAGGACTCTCCTGCCCATGGCAGAGTTTTCCCTCAGGAGTCTCCTGCCCGTGGCAGAGTTTTCCCTCAGGACTCTCCTGCCCGTGGCAGAGTTTTCCCTCAGGACTCTCCTGTCCGTGGCAGAGTTTTCCCTCAGGACTCTCCCAGCCATGGCAGAGTTTTCCCTCAGGACTCTCCCAGCCATGGCAGAGTTTTCCCTCAGGACTGTCCCGGGAAGCTGCTGCCTTCGGCTGAGGTGTGAAAGTCCCCTCAGCACGTGCCCTGGGGTGGGCACCGCTGGCCATGCCAGGTCACACTACCCCAGCCCCAGATCCCCCAGGACACAGCTCCAGGCTGTGCCCTCCCCACAACCAGCTCACTGCTCCTCAGGGAAGGAGCCACAGCTTGTGCTCATTAGCTACGTGGGTCAGTAAATAATTGTATTTAAGTCACATAAAAAAGCTGGAAACAGCTCCCAGATGGAGTTCCCATCAATTGAGAAGGGCAGCGCTGTTGGTGGAGACATTAATGGGTTGGGTCCTGTGAAGCTTGGGCTTGGAAATTTAACACAACTGTGGATGTCAGGAAAGGCATGCAGCGAGCAAACATCTTCCCCGGTGCCATCTGTGTAACTTATGCAAAGTGAATGACGCTGGTGCTTGGGCGGGTGAGAACAGAACTGGGCATTCCTTCTTTAAATGAAGCACAGAAATAGAGGTGGACCAGGGAGGAAGGTAAGGAGGGACATTGAATCAGTCACCCACCACAGACAATGCTTTAGTCATGCAGGGAAAGCAAATAATTTATTTACATATCTGATTGTACATTACAGCTACCTGAAGGATCCATATCAGCAAGGACAGCTTTATTGTCCCCAAAAGTATTTCAAGAAAATACAGAGAAAACAGTGTAATGGCACGTTGCAACAGTACTGACATCACTTCACTCATGTTATAAATTACAGAATGAGATTAAAAATAGTCATATGCCACTTTTGCTGGCTGCTTTTTTTCAGTAACAATGGAGCAAGTGAACTTTGCTCATTTTCATACCAAGCAGCCTTTGAAATAAAAACCAAAACCACCTCCTTACTTCTAAGGCAGTTTTTTTTCTGTGAAATGGTTGTCAAATTCAGTTAAAAAAAATCTGCTCTGTGAGAATGGAACATATTCTTTCATAGATAAAAACTTTGTTTTTTGAAAGATTTAGGGGATATTGATGATTTTTTCCTTGAGACTTACCACAGTTTATTATCTCACTGTCTGGGGGCTGGTGAGTGGGGTATTGGTAAACAACAAGGTGTGAGAGAGGGAACAATTTGAGGGTCTCATCAGATGAGCAGGGTCAACACTCCAGAAATGAAACCACCAGCTTGATAAGAGGTTGGAGGGAGGGAAGGACACTTCTAGGACCAGGGCCCTTGTTGCCAGTTACAGAAGTCCAGGCTCACAATGCATCTACACAGCTTCCCAAATGCTGTGGGAGAGTGCTGTGCTACAAACCCCAAGAGAAGGAGTTTGTTCAGCATCTGCCAAAATGTGAAGAGCAAGACACCCAATCTCTCACATCTGCAAGAGCAATGCAGAGCCAGGGTCTGTCCTTAGGAAATGCTGCCACAGAAGCCAGGCAGGGAAGACAAGGACTAACTAAAACATTTTAGGCACTCTAAGATGGAGAGTCTATCAATTGGTAATGCTATTTCTTTTTCCATTTCAGTGGTCAAAGTAAATCACTTGCCTGATCCCACAAAAATAATCCCAGAATGGAAGCTAACCTGAAATGGGCAATGTGTTCAAATGAGGTTTTGGTCTGGTGCCCATTTCAAGTATAAAAGGAAGCAAATTTGCTTTAATGGAAATAAAAACTATAATCACCAAGTCAGGACTGTAACATTTAATTAAGTGTTTTATTATTTTGAATTAACTTAAGCCAACAAGTGGATAGAATTGGTCTCAAAACAATACTAAAACAATAAATCTGCAGAGTGTGTGTGACATTGCCTTACAAGAGACCAACCATCTGACACAACATTCCTAAAAGAAGACAAAGAACTGCTAATTATGTTAAATTTCATTTGCTACGTAATTTAGACCATGACCTAGTGCTTCTAAAAAAACCTGTACAAAATGAATATTTTTTACATCTCAGAGGCACATGAATACAAATCTGATCTATTTTATATATACACATGTACATTACAAGAAACCAGATGATTAAAGAAGTGTATATAAAAAGTGTCCAAAACCAGATGATAAAATGTGAAAATAAAATGTATCCTCACAACAGAGAAGTAAAAGGCACAAGTACTAAAATATGTAACCATGCAAAAAAAGTGACTAGTCTGTGCAACAGAGAAAAACAAATGGCTCTCACAACTGATTTTACAGTAATTCTGAAAATGTCTCAGCATTTACATATATATCAGTGCAACATTTACTGCCCTGTAGTGTACTGAAGTGTTCACAGGATACTAAATTCTTGGTTCTCCTTCTGATGTCCCTTCTCCAAAGCCAGAATAATTTAGCTATGGATAAGGTGGTAAATAAATCAGGGCTGATGCTGGGGAGTGTGAGTTCATCACTGGGAGGAGGAGTGCCTGCAGCCCCTGACCCCTGCACAGATGTGTCCCCCAGAACAGTCACCTGCCACCCCTCACTGGGGCGCAGCGGCTCTGAGGGGTTTGCAGGGTGTCACTGTGCCCAGAGTGGTGACAGCAAAGCTGACAGCTCAGGTGTCACAGCTGCTCCACTCACAGCACCTCCATTCCAGGGCTAGGTGTCCAAATTACACTGCAGAAGCCCATGTTTGTTAATGTTTTCATTAGGTTTAAAGTCCAGTAAAACCAAATCTCTCTAACAGTATGTTTGACCAGGTACTGCTTTTGCAGTTGAACAGAAGCCGCAGACTGAAGGCAGCAGGCTGAAGGCCGGGGTGCAGAGAGCAGCAGAGCCCTGGCAGCTGGCTCCACACTGTGGCAAACCGGGGTAGCGTGGCCCTGCCTGCAGATTCTGCCTGCAGATCCTCAGGGGCTGCTGCTGTCACCTCTGTGATGTGCTGGCCACGCTGAGCTGCAGGCCTGAGCCTCCAGAGTGTGCAGTGGGACACCTGCACAGAACCGAGGCACATCCCAGGGATCCCTCACCTGGATCACCGTTACTCACCCCACCTGCCTGTATACCATGACAACCAGCTACAGTTTTGTCATGTACGTGGGACACAACCAGTTCTCACAACCACAAAAAAAGGCAAGGACAGGACTGGCCTGGTATAAAGACAGGACTGATATTCTTGCCTTGGTAGCTAAAGTCACACTAAAGCCAAGAATATTGAATTTGTTCCTCCCATCTGCTCAAAGTGCTGCCCCAAGGCACACAGACACCTGACAGTGGCTGGGGACAAGACCAAGAATGTAAATGTCAACAGAACGCTGAGGAAGAGTCCCAGAAAGAAACAACTCTCTTGCACATCAGACCAACTCCCAGTGCATTATGCAGAATGACAGGATTCAGACCAGTACCGACTGCAATCTTCATCAAACTCTAAAGCTACATGTAGAGTTTCATTAACTAGAAATCCATGCATGATTTAACAGCAAATTGCTCCTAGGATCAATATTTTGAATGAATTCAAAAATACTGAGATGCAAAGGAACAAAATGTCAGAACTGTGGTACTATGTCCTTTAAAACCGACCAGTCATGACTTCTTGACAATGTTTCTTGAGTAACAAATGACTTGAGAAGAATATGAGCATTGCTGCTTACACCAGGAGCTGCTCAGTTAAAGTCTGAGTCAAGTTTTCACTTAAATCAGTATAAGCCAAGCCACTGATTTGGCAAGTGTTTGATCAGCTGCTACTTCCTTCCTTCCTTGGAAAAAAATCCCTCAGACCACACCATACAGTATTTGTTTTAAGAGAAAACCACTGCATATTCACTGCCATTAAAGAATGTAAAAAAACCATTCTTTTATTTGTAAATTCTAGTTCTTAGACTCATCACATGTCACGGGCACTGTGATGCACAGACCAGTGAGCAGTGCCTCGTGTAGCAGCCCACAATGTGTGTTTATATATCAGCTTCCAAGCCCTCATTTACAAACCAGATTAGGGAGCCTAAATACTGCCCTAGATCCTCTCTGGAGAGCAATGCAGTTCTACCAAAGTAAATGGAGCATTGCTGCACTCAGACAGCAAAATATTTGTTGATACACATCTTTGAGAATTAATAATGCTGTGTTCAACTCCCTACAGAGCTGGCTGAGAAATATCTGAATTTTTCCCAAAGACCGTGAAAGGAAAGTTGGCAACAAAAGTTCATTGGATGCTGGGTTTCTTTGAAACTTCCTACATATTTGCATATTTAAAATTCCTTAAAAATAGATGGGATAGTTCATCAATGTTGCACTTCAAGAAAAATTCCTTAACTGCTTTAGTCTTAAATAGAAGCTATTCAAAAAGCTGAAAAATCTTCTTTTGATGTCAAAGCAGTTTTGAATCAGCATCATTCTGAAATCAGAACTAGGCAGCAGCTGAAGTCTGGAGGGAAGCAGCCAATACCAGGAAAATCTTGACAGACTGCATTTCAGGTATTCTTTAAGTGCAAGTTTTGAAAGAGGTAATTTTTCTGCAGTACCTTGCGTGGGATTAGCCTGACCAAGGGCAGCTTCTAGCCAAAGGCCAGTCTCATTTTCCACTGTCCAGAAATACCTGTAGTGGTTTGCAACAGGTTTGACCAGAATATAATTTAGCTTTTCAGAATCTAAGGTCAAGATACAGTACCTGGGATTGTGTTTACACCCCCAAGGGTTAAAGAGAACCATGGGTTTGACACAGGAGTGTTCACTGCATCTGTGTATTGCTAGAGAGATGATACCACATTTCTGTGCCTGAAGTGATTTACCCAGGGAAGGCAGGCCCTTGTTCCACCAACAGTAACACTGACAGAGGCAGGCTGTACTTTCCAGGCCAGCCTGAGAATACAAAGGATGTCCACAGCAAAGAAGTAAGAAATTTATCAGAGGACAGTGAAGTTAGTGTGTCCCCATTTGCAACATCTCCTGTCTGTTCTGCCAGTGTCTGTCTGACACTTGATCAAAATATGCACTCTCTGCAACACTGGTATCAGATTACTCTTCTCCCTGCCCCAGTGAACCACCAAGTGATCCTTTATTACCAAATTACCTGCCTGTCATAAAACACAATGACTTCTTTTCTGGGATAAAAGGGTTCTCCAGGGCTTGAGCTGCAAGATGAGTTGCTCTGATATCTATAGTTACTCAGTCTAAGAATGCAATTGCTAATTAGTATTTTTAGAGGTGGATACCTTAGAGGAAAATATATCTGCCAGTGAAATGCCTCTCCCACCTCCAACTCACATTATTTGTCAAACATAGTAAGTATCTGGATATGATTTCCACAGTAACAGATGGCAGTACGACACCAAGGGCCCCACAGGAGCAGAAGGATACCTCCTTTACACAATAAAACACAGCTACAAACACCACCAACATGGTGGTAAGACATCTCTTCAAATGCAAACACTGGAGCAAGGAAGAGTTTCTAAATACTTACACAGCTGGGTACAGAGCTGAACAAGAAGTCCTGTAAGATTTAAGAAATTTCCACTGCTAAGTACCCTTGGCTAGAGCATTCCTTTTGGGATATCAGCCAGATTTAGTGACTACATGTCACTACTAGTGACTGTTCACCTCCTACATATAATTATCTGCACAAAAACTTGGCTCTCACTATAATAATGTCTTCTGTTCAAGTCCACGGGCTTTGCTTTCAGTGCAACAGTCCTCAACACTTCCACCCTAATGAGACTGGGCTTTAGATCACTGAAATTTTGAAGGCGAGTCCAGTTTACTTAGAAACAATTAGGGGAAAACATTCAGTCACCAGCCTAAGCTGCAAGAGCTTCACTCTAACTAAATGCACTGCATGAGAGCAGCACAGCAGTGCAACACAGCTCCAGAAGCAGGGCTGCTGGGTCACCTGGCCCTGCTGGTCACAGCAGGTTTGCAACAGCCTCCTGACACTGTGGAAGAGTTCTCTGTGGCCTACAAAGAGTGAAGTCTCTGGCACTACCTACAAACAGCACCAGGCAGAGGGAAATGCCATCACTAAAGTGCAGGTGAGGAGTCCTGCAGGCAGGAAGCACCGAGCTGGCTGAACTGCCTCTCTCCCACCTTCTGGGCAGCACATCCAGAAGCAGCAGCAGGTGGGAAAAGTGGATGTGTGGGGTTTCCATGGGGTTCCACCTACTTCTAAACAAACAGAAGCTGCTGCAGTGTTACATCTTACACCATTCCCAGGTGGCAAAGGAGTGGTCTTTAAATCCTTTCCTCCAGATCACCCCAGAGCCTCAGGAACCCAGCCCTGTGACATGACTGAACCAGAGTGTCCCATTTCTCCCAGAGCACTGCAGACCTGTGTGCACTGTTGTCTCTCAGTCATTCTTCTGGTTCCTCTCTCTTTCCACTTACTTTACACCTGCCTATGCAGATACATAGAAACAAACTGTTTTTATTTTCTTGCCTTCAAGAAAGCCTGATTTCAGCACGTCCCCTGCTTCCCATCACTCCAGTAACACATCACTGAAGGCAAAAGCACAGAGATTGCAGAAAAAAATTATATATATTTACATCCCTAACTGAATACAGTTTTGTGTATTCAAATTCAGGAAAAATGTATCACATATACACACCAAGATACATCAAGAGAATACTAGGGGCAAGACACTGTCAACAGCAAGAAATACACAGAAAAGCACAGTCATTGCTACTGTAACATTCTCCTGGGGAGTGTATTTAATAGAGGAAACATCTCTATGCCCTGGGGAAAGCCAAATACTCTGGCTGATTTTTCTGTGCCAGTTGGTGTGAATCAAAAGTGTGAAACTTTTACTTTAAAAAAAAGTGCATGGAATAAAATTTGTTTTTAGCATTCAACTACCCAAACAATTCCATAAGCTCCTTATATAAGCTACATTATTAATTAAAAATGTCCTAGCCCTACAGAATAGATCCAGCTCTGGAGAACACAGGCACATGTTGAAGTCATCCCTATTTAAGGCAGCATTTAAGCATACACTCAACTTTAAAGCTTAATGTTCTGTCCCACAGACGTCCATGAGCAGATGCAGCACACACCTAAAGTTAAGCACCTGCACAACTGCTCATCTAAACTGGGATGTGCTCCCTACTCAGCGCTTTAGATATGCACGTGTGTGCTCAGTCTGGACTGGCAACTCCCGCAAGATGAAACTCTTTTTCTTTTTCCTGTCCTATAGGTAGAAGCCACTCTGTACCAGACTGTCCTCCACTGCTGCGCCAGGAACCAGCTGTTCCTCTGCACAGGCTGCCCAGAAATGCCATTCTCAAAGGAGTGCAGCTGTCTGGGGTGGGAAGGCAACTCAGCACATCATATGGAGGGCTGGTCCTCCTCCTCCCCCTAAGGTGAGACATTTCATGCAAATATTTTGTTGTTCTGTTTCTTTTTTTTTTTTTTTTTTTGGTAAGAACTGGAATGTGTTCCTTCAGTGAAATCTTTAAAATCAGGGTGAGGGGAAGTGGCAGAAGCCCAGAATTCATTTTAATGGCCCATAATATACCCCTGAAAATAGGGGAACAGATTTGAAACCTCTTTGCCTCAATGCTACAGGGACCCTGACATAAAAAACACACATGCACACACACTAGAGAGCAGGCTCAGAGCATCCGAAAGCAGGCTCCAAAGTGATCTTACATGAAAAACACTTTGTGCTGACAGTGGCAAACAAATGGATAGTGATTTTTCATAAATAGCAAAAATTCTGCAGTATCTTCCTTTCCTTCCCATTTACTTTGTGTATTTTCCCAAATGTTGTGGGGTTTTGTTGTGTTTTTGTGGGTTTTTTTGTTTGGTTGGTTTTTTTTGTTTTGTTTTGTTTTTGTTTTTTAATCTGATGTGTGGTTTAAGTACTAAAACTAAATCAAATAGGAAACTACATTCAGCACCAGTCAGGAACTGAACCTGGGTATGTCAATTAGTTTGTGGTACCCAAATTCCTGGAAGAACAAAGAAAAAAATTCTTGCTCCTAAAGTTAGGGCCACATCCATATGTTTCCATTGTCTATTTTTACCTTTACAACTAGAGGTAGAGTCATTTTGTCCAGTATCTAAAACAGCATGATCCAGTTATATTGTTATTACATTAATATACAGTATCCATCTCATCACAGGTATTGAAAGTGCACGGAAAAAGTCTAACCAAGCCAATTCAATGACAAATAACAGTGTACCAAACATCATATAAACACACCCGCGCACCCACACTCACACCTAGGGTGTATTATATCATTTATAGATTCATTTACAGTATCAGAGTGCTGCTTAGATCCAGTGGCATGTGCAGAAATATCAGGCAGTTGCTGCTTTTCCTTCTCATATTCTCTTCAATTCTTTATTTCCAAGATAGATGGATTGTGGTCCAGGATTGCCAAAATTATCTTGTCCATATACTGTCGCAATCTGTAATTTATCTCTTCCTGTTCTTTGAGGGCTTCCATGAGCTAAAACACAACATTTCCAAGTTACTCCTGAAATATTCTCAGTAGTTTATGTAACAGTCTGAAATTGAGACAGGTGAGAGACCAGTGCCTGCTCAGGATCATCAATTCCTTTTGTGACAGGTTTTCTAACTCCAGCTCCTCCCTGTATCTGTACTAGAAACAATTCTGTATGTTACAGATCTTTGCTATCAAACAAAGTGGTGAACAGTCATCTCCAGGGATCTTCTGGCAGGTCATTTGAAACAAGTACCCCATCTACCATGCCAATCCATCCTGCATCCATACCATGGATCAACTGCCTCATCTCAGAGCAAGAGCTTCATGATACTCAATTTTTTTATTACTACTGAAATCTAAAGGTGTTTGCATGAAAGGCTGCTGAACTGAACAAATATTTCAGTGTTTTGCACCAAGAAAAATATGTGCTTCCTCTGGAATTCCTCTGGATTTTTTTGAGAGATGTGCATACTTTCTCTCCAAAAAATCTCCAAAACAACCACTACATACTCCACAAGAACAACCCACTTGCTATTCAATGTTCTGTATTAAATACATGTGTTTCACCAGATTTTTGGGCTGTAAAAGGCCCTTCAACCTCTCTAAAGATGAAGACTGCTTTGCTTTTCATCTCTGAATGTTTAATGCCAAACTGAAAAAGCTGCCAAGGCATGTCAGAGTCCCAGATCCTCCTAAAGCTCATGTTATTTGCCTGTCCATTTTCATAAGACTTCACAGAAGTCCCACCCTGAATCTGCAGATTGTTACCTTTGTTCTGATCATAGAGGAAAAATGGCACAATGGGAACAGTTTGTGCAGGTCTGTGAGGTTTTGCTGAGTCTGGGACACAGCTTTCAGGCCTTTCTTCCTTTAAAGGGGGAGTGCTGGATACTCCTCACATCAGCCAGAGCCATGAGATTGAAAGGGACAAAGTCAGATTTTTCTTGACAATACCAAAAGCCAGTTTGCTTTTACCTAATTAGAGCTCTACAAGCAAACAGCCTTTCTTCACAGTGCTCTGGTTCAGCAAGAAATTAAGTTCTCTACCATATAATTCAAGGGCCTTCACTTCAAGGGCCTGCCCAGGAACTAAGGCTGACAGGTCAGTCCAGTACAGACTAGGTAAAAAAGACTTTTCTGTCTCAACTTTTCTTGATGAAGAAATGGGAAGTTCTGTCTGGAAGAGATAGAGCATCAAGGACAAACAATTCCTTTGATCTCCTTCACCACTAACCTGTCTTCTTCCCTGGGAGCTCTCATGTATCCATTGGCCTCATCTCACAATCTGTCCTGGACCTCAGAGGAAGCTACACCAGCTGGACTCAGCCCACATACAAATGGGTTCCCCAGAATATATTTCAAAGCATTACCAAGTTATTATTTGCACAGAAGTTACTTTCTCCAAGAATTCAGCTCTGCTACAGGGAATATATAGCTCAAATATGTGAGACCTTGTTACTGAAGCAACACAAGAACAAAAAGCAAAAATTAAAGTAACTAGCAATGGCCATTTTTGTATGAAATTAATGTCATACTCTCACATTACTCTGCAAGATACAAGATGTTAGAACTGCAAAACAGTTCACTGAGATCCTAATAATTCAAATTTTTTGGAGAGAAAAATGGGAGAGTTATAATATAAGGATACCAAAACAGTGTTAAAGGCAATCTTCTAACACCCTTGAACTCTTAGCAAAGCAGAATTTTCTGTCGTTCATTTGTCAGCTTCAGAGAGTTCAACCTTGACAGTTAATTACATTGAAAATTGCACATTCTTGGATGTAGTACCTGATTAGAAAAGCACATTACCTCATCTCTCGATGCAGAATCGATTTCAGCAGCCAGTGACTGGGCCTTTGTTTGCGTTGCAAAGAGGTTTTTAGCTTCGTAAAGACTGAGGCTTAGAATCTGTCCATTCAGATCATCATTTTGGTCACGAAGTTTCTGATTCTCCTATTTAAGGATGAAAAGACATTGTTTTTTAAGTTTGTCTTACAAGATTTCATTAAAAAATATTTTAACATTACAGGTAGCTTGGATGACACACAGTGAGGCTGCAGCTGACAGCAACTCTTACCTCCAGTGACAAGGCCTCCCTGCCTGAGTTTTTCTGGGGCATAATTTACATCACCAGTGCAAAGAAGTCCTGCACAGATGCAACGAGGCTCTTGTGCTTGTGTGAGAAAGGGGGGGACAAAATCTGAAGGCAGAGTGCTTGGGCTTGCATTTTCAAGGTATTTCTGTACATTTGATGTGGATTGAGAGGCCCTTCCCTGCTCACCTGCTTCAGCCGTTTTATTTCATGCTCCATTTCCACCTCTCTGGTTTTGGCATTGAATTCACTCAGGCTGGAGGAAGAGCTTCTGCCACGTCCAGGACGTTCACATTCCAGCTTGTACAGCTGCAGGTGCTCCAGCTCCTTCCGCAGGTCTTCGATGAGCTGTGGGCAGCAAACAGGCCCTGTCTGTGTAGCCCTCCCTCCAAACAGCCCCCTCTGTACTCCAGCAAAAGCACTCCCTGAGCCTGGCTGAGGCCAGTCCTACAACACAGCCTCTTCCTCTACCTTTGCAAGCACAGGTCCCCTAAACAGCCCCAGAGCTGGCAATAGCTGTGATTGCTAAGCTTCATGCATAATTTCCCTTGCAAACAGAGGGAAATGTTAGGGCACACAGTTCTCCAAGAGCTGTAAGCCCTTTGGGTCAGGGATTGGCACTTTTTAAGTATTCTTGCAGCATTCATTGCTCTGTGGGCACCCTTCCCACAGAAACACAATCCAGCAATAACTTCACTGGATATGGTGCTCTCAGTGCTCATCTGTCTGCCCATTCCTTCTCCTCAGGGCTTCCATGCAGGTGATATGAGACTGCCTAGTCTTACATCCCTCTTCACACTTACCTCCTGTGTGGCTTCCCTCTCCTTGTTGAATTCCAGCCTGTTCTGCCTCAGCTTGTCCATCATCCTCTTGTACAAATCCATCTCATCCTTCAGCCGCAGACTCGTGTCCTCCAGCCTGTCTGACATGCGCTGCCTCTCCTGGAACCAACGGGGAACTTCAGAACAGGCTGGCAAGAGCAGGACACAGCTCAGCTTCACAACAGGAACCTACAGACACAGCTGGCCATAAGCTGCCTTGTGTCTCAGGACGTTCCTGCTCCTAAAGGTGACCAATGCTCCAATTCCATCAATAATCTTGTTTACAGAAGGAAAATTTAAGAAGCTGGGCCAAGCACTCTAAGAGTTTGCTCTTATAAAGAGCTGTTAAATTGCTCAAGCACTCAGGAGTTTTGTTACCTCATCCAGTCTCTCTGTTTGGGATTTCAGCCGTGTGACAGTGCTTTTCAGATCACCATTTTCTTCTTCCAGTTGCTGAACCCTGTGTTAATAACAAAAGTCTTACAGCAAATAACTCTTCAAGAATGTAGGCATGCACATCAGTGTGCTCTAAAAAGCCATCTCACTTGCACTTGATAGAAAGACCAAATAGGGAAAATCTTTCTAATCATAGCACTTTTTAACATGCATTTTTGCTCGTTCAGTTCTAAGGTGTAAAATGCTACCCTGACCCTCAGCTTCTTGTGCTCCTAACAACAGGTAGCTGAAAAAACATAAGTTGGAAAACACAAACGCAGACACAAACGTTTGCTAGAACTCATCACAATTCCTTCCTTGAATGTGTGCCAAACATCCAGTTAAGCTGTCTACATGGGCCACGTGGATTAAAGCATTAATGTAAAGCATCCTCCAAGCTTTTGGGCATTAGACACGTGACTGCAGAGCTACTCTACAGAGCTGCCAACGGGCCACCATCTGTGCACTGTTGCTGGTGAACAGCCTACATTTACAAGCAAACTAAAAATAAAGAAAAGAAGACCTTTTGCCCTGTTCAGGGCAGCACCAAGATGTTTGTTACCTTGTATTTAGCAGTTCAATTTCAGTGCCTTTCTCTTTTTCATACTTGCTGTAAGCTTCTCTGTGTCTCTTTATCTCTTCTTCCAGAGTCTGTTCTGCTGATGTTTCTTGGTCTTTCAATAATTCCTCTAGTTCATGAACTCTAAGGAAATCAGATCTCATTTCAGTAACAGCTTCAGAAGCAAATTCATTGCCTCTCTCTTTCCAGCCTACTCCCTTGTTTAATTCTAATTCACCATCTCTTTTGGCATTTAACATCTCCCAGTATCTCTCATATTTACTAATAAACACAGAATTAAGTAGCATCAGTTCATCTAGTATTCTTTCAGTCTCATGAAGCTGGGACTAAGACCCAGCCTTCTGGTCTTGCTACATGCAAGGAAAAAACCCCAACCACCAGGGGTAACCTCTCTTACAGCAGAAGCATCTCCTCTGTACAAGTCAGTAACACCTCTGTCAAAAACACTTGTCTGCAGGCCTCTTCTTGCTGAAAATTCAGCAAGGCAGCCCCTATTCCACCTGGACTTCTCAGATGAAGCCTTATTTCATCCGTCAGCATTAAGGAAGAAGATTTGGTCATACTCTAGAGGTAGAAATATTCCTTCTCCGCAACTGTGCTGGTGAGGAGACCTGGCTCTGTGCTTTGTTACCTGTGAACCAGCTGTGTGTTCTCTTGTTTCAGTTTGCTTTTAAGGTCACCATTTGTCAGGCTATCATTCTCCAGTTCTGTCACCTTCTTCTCTAGGTACGTGACCTGGAAGGACAAGCAAAAGAGACTGAGTTTGAGTCTCTCTTCAAACACTCCCTCACTGTTCTAACTGGCATTTAGCTACTCTATCATTTTAAAAGGGGGCATATTTCTCTGCAAAGCCAGAAGCAAAATTAAGCTCCACAATTTTGAGTTCCCCAGACCCTGCATGTTCCTTGAAGGTGATCACTGCAAATACACCATAAAGAAGTCCTAACACAATGCCTAGAGCTGTGCTTGCTCAGTTCTTGTGTTAAGCCTGAAAAGTTGTAATAGTAATGGAACATCAAGGACATTTTGAAATAAGCTACTTCAGATCATGGGTAATTCTGAGTAAGATCTTGATCCACTGATGCTGGGCTCCAGCAGGATTTGGTTGGGTAACTCACAGAGCACAGAGATTCTCACCTTTTCAGTGATATCATTATCACAGGAGTCTATACTGTCTCTGAACAAGTCTTCTGTGCTGCCATTACTGCTGCTGAAGTTACTGTTGTGGAAGAGTTGTCTGAAAGATCAGAAGGATCATTACTTCGCTTGATGAGGAGGGAGGACAAAGAGTCTGGCTTCAGACTTTGAACATCCATGGTAAAATCTGTGCAATCATTTCAGTTACAATTACAACTGTTTAAGCCCAAGCCTTACAAGAGACTGGTAGCTAAATGAAGTCATACTGAGCACAGTCAATGACATTAGTTCTATGGAGTGAGTTCTTTGTTGCTTTTGATAGGATCTGCCACTAGCATTAACATAGTTTTAAAAAAACTTAAGTCTTATTCACACTATGCACTGAATTGTATTTGCCTTATTACAAATTTAAAATAGGGTCACCACTGCATATTGGTTGGTACAGTTAAGCTAGAAAATTTCATACTGTATGAACTTCAAAAACCAGAAAAAAAGAAATATCAAGCATTCCCACTGCAGAATAGTGTCAGAATATGTAACACTGGAGATTATCTAAAATGTCCTTGAACCTTACAGCCCTCACCAGACCAGGGCTGGTTCACTCAGTCAAAGGAAGATAACAATTCTTTATGTACTTTTTAAAGGGGTGCTCTTGCTTTCCTTCATATTTTGGCAACAGCAGGAAGGCCCACATTATGAGGGTTAAAGAAGCAGCAGTTGGACTGATGAAATAGCAGTACAAAGGAATACATTTGGCAGACAAGGAAGCAGAAACTATCTGTATTATTAACAGAGCTGTTTCCAATTCAGGGGCCTGCTCCAAGAGTAACAGGGGCAACATTCATACCCAAACACAGGCCCCCTTCCCTTAAAAACTTATTTTGGTACATTTTTGTTTTTCTAAAATTATTCCTACTTTCGTCTCCCACTCCCACGTATGGAATTGTTATGGCTGATTCCACAAATATTCATACAAAACTTGAAGACTCTTACCTTCCAAAAGCTGTGCTTGATATTTTCCTGTTAGGGCTACATGGATACAGAAGGAATGATAGAGGAATTAAACACTTATTTGATTCAATTTCAATTGCACAATGAAATATAATGGACGTTTTTAGCCTACTCAAAAGATGATTCTGTGAACAATATTCTTTAACAACTGAATCAAAAGCTGCAATTACTAAGAACACAAAGATGAGTGAAGCCACAAATTACTGTGATCATTAATAAGTCAATTTGCAGATACTGTTACATGTAGCAGAGATTTGTCAGTGTAAATCAGAGCGAAACTAACATTAGAAACACCACAAAGGGACACCAAGTTAGTGATGGACATTTATTCTGGATTTCCAGTTTTTAGATGATTTTATGAACAGTTAGTTTATCCTTCCCCATAATGCTTCCCAGTTCAGCACAGGAACTGAGGTCTTTCCATTTTTACAGTTCCCTTGTGCAGCCAGAGACTGGTGCTATCTCAATGAAGACCCTTTGCTGCAGACAGCACTGGAACCAGATCAAAAATATCCTGCTGCATCTCTTGGTAAGAGGATGTCACATCTCAGTGTGCACAGACACAGCTCTTGGTCAGGCACATCCAGCCTCCCTCAGAAAATTCCCAAAGCCCTGGCTGGTCGTGGTCTGGGTGTTGGCAGACCCTTGCTAGGGCAGGAACATTGTTCATGGCAAGTTCCACAGTGCTGTGCATAGTGAGGAGCAGCAGGGCAGCGCTGCGTCCCAGGGATTACGCTGACAGGCAGGACTCACATCCAGTTTCTAGGGGGAGCTAAAATCCCACCAAATAATTCCCTTCAAAAACTCTAGGTGATTGTTAGAAGCACTTTTTAAGTGCTCAGCACAGCTTAGGAGTGATCGAGTGGCAGAGAGAGAAATGTAAGAAAAAGGCCTGAAATTGCAAAGAACTCCAAACATAACTTCTGCCACAGGATTTATCATTTTTCCAAGTTCTGTTGACATCACAAAAAAATCCCAGAGAAGCCAAGTACCTCTGCTGACCAGTAGCTTTAGGAGAGGTGTATGTAAGGTTATGTGCATTAGCCAAGGATCTGGAGATCCCTCCTTCCCACCTGGAGAAAGCAGGAGCTAACTGTAGATCTGCACTAAGCAGCACAGCAGATCCCACTTCCTGGGAAAAATTCCTTGAAATATCACTCTCACTCTGCAATCAAAGAGCTCATTGGTTAAAATATTTGAGTTTAGCAATGATGTCTGCACCTTAAATCAGAAAAAATATTTAAGAGCTGATGAAGAACAGCATTTTGGTTTGGGCTACATATCCAAGTCTAAATTTCTTACTGTTTTGTAAGAACAACACGTGTAAGAAGGAATGGGATACAGAAGGGAGAGGGCTTGCTCTCCCTGTCCTCCTGCTATTAGCCAGTCCCATGTTAAGGGGGCATTGCCAAAAGCAGTGCAATGGGCTGCTTACCTGTTTGCTTTCAAGTTTTTCAGCCTGGCTTCCAAATCGTTGAGGAGATTTATCTTTTTGCAGCACTGTGAGCAGTAAACATCCAGTAACTCGCTGTTATAAACATGTCTCATTTTTCGTGGGGTTTGGCCAGCACTGTTTGCAGGAAAGGAGAGATGTTACTGGCTGTAGTAACCAACCCACAACAGGTTTTCCTTGTGACAGTGTGTCAGAATCACAGATGAGGGACCTGAAGAACCATCTCTAACCACAGCCCATCTATGTCAGAGTTGATGATGGCCAGTGCTACTCCTAGGGCAAGTCCACCTGTCTGGGCTGAGGCCTTCCAGAGGACGTGGATGTTTCTGGGTGGCAGTGAAAAGAATCAGTTTGGGTGACCAAAAGAACGGCAAAAGGTACATGTGGTCCACTGTGATGCACATAGCAAAGGGAGCTACTACATGAGCATATTCAACCTCAGCAATATCCCCCTCTCATCTTGCCCATCTTCCCACTAGAGCCTGGCATGCAACCTGAAGAGTCTTCTCTCCAAGAGAAAGGCAGGAATATGAAGAAGAGAGTGGTCTGGTAGGAAGTCACATGAACCCCCTCAGATGGTAGGACGATAGGAACCCTGGAATGAGGAGGAAGGGAGAAGTGGACCCAGGTCTATAGAGGAGATAACAGTACCTCTTGGCATGATAAAGAGAAAATAAACTCAAATAAAAGACAGCAATCATGGCATGATGTGCACTGAGCCCCAGGAATGAGAATGGAAAGTGCTGCATAAACCTGAGGAAAGAGGGGATGAAAGACACGAGCCATCACCATGAAGGGGCAGTGGAGAGGGGTCTGGCTCTGCATGCATGAGAGGGGGAGCACGGGGGGGCTGCATGCAGAACAGAAAGATGCAGTGAGCTTGTCCTGTGTCAGCGATGAAGACAAGACCTCCGTGTGCTATTGATCCAAGCAGACTAATCCTAGAGAATCTTCCTGCTCAGCTCTTCCCAGCCCTGCTCACCCAGTTCCCTTGCCTGGGAGAAGGGCTGTACAGTCTGGACCTGCCCTGGCCACAAGATGTAAGAGCTGCAGAGACCGAGGATACATGCAGGAGGCAAGGGCACTGCTGTGGATTTGTAGCTCCTAACAGACAGCAGCTACTTGCTTATGTTTCCCAAGACATTCCAAGCCAATAGGATGCTTGTTTCAAATAACCCCCTGAACATATTGCAGCAGTTCCCCTCACAGATTAGTGCTAAGGATTTGTAGTATCAGAATGCTAAACAGAAACAGCTCTCTTGTAAGTCTTCACTACACCAGGGTGGGTACATAATGTGAAGTTGGTTTCCTTTGCAGCAAATCTTTTCCAATACTAGCCCTGAACTGTGGAATTATTGTCTGCAATAGAAAGAAATCTCTACAAGCAAAATAGCCCATTTTTTTCAACAGAACCCAGCAGAGGTTATCAGAAACAACATATTTGCTATAGCTCTTATTATTTCATGCACTCTGTCAATTAAAAGGCAGGAAATGAATTCACAATATTTTGCTTTTAAGGTAAGTCTACCTAACCAGTGTAAACTCTGCTATGGTCAGAGAAGAACAAAAATGAAAAATTGTTTGTTAATGAATAAGGAGCAACCTGGAAGATACAGATGAGCCAAGGTCAGAGTAGGCGTTGGTTCTGGTCTCATCATCAGGACATGGGCTACTGGGAGTAAAATCCACATCATCTCCTTCCCCATAGTCTTCAAACTGTTCTTCATTACTGATCAGGGAGGCGGTGGAATAAGTGGAGAGGTCAGATGCTGCAGAAGGGTTGTGAGGACTTGACCTGAAACAAGAGGTCAAAACATCTCGAAGGCCGACTTTGATAGCGCCTCACCTCATATGGAACCTTCCACCTTCACAGGCTGTCCCCTCTTTGAAGCTGTAACCCACCTTTGTGCTAAAGCCCTGAAGTGCTCAATGTACCTGATGTGCAGCTGACAGAGTGCCTTGAGAGACAAGAGCATGAGAATCTATGAACAAGGTACCTGTGTGACAAGTTTGGATCAACACAAACCATTTTGCTTTAAAGAGCACACTTTGATGATCCTCAGCCATCACTTCCATGTGAAGACCACATGGGGATTTCTGCTCTGAATGCAGGAACCATGCAGACAGCTCTGAAATGCATGGGATAGTGAGAGGACCATGTATAAGACAGAGGCTGTCACTCTATTCCACAACCAGAGAGTTTCCCAGTAATCCATACACCCTCTCCCACACCCCAGGAATTCCAGCCATTCTCCTCTGTGTGGTCAGAAAGAAAACTCTGCTCACCACTTACCAGACAGTCACTAAAGCTATTGATGTGACTAATGGAGGCTGGGTTCCTGCCCTTCCTTCCATCAGGACAAATTCTGTCTTGCAGAGGATATATGGACCACAAGAAAAGGCTGTCTAACTACCAGAAAAGTACCTAAAATGATGTTAAATGGGTAGGGAGTGGCAGGACCCTGTGACTTCAGAAAAAGCAGGCACATAGGTAAATAGATCAGCAGAGTCAGGCACCACAGGAAAGCAGCTGGCAGAGCAGTTTTGAGCACGTCAAATCTAATAAAACAGAGCAAGGTGGCTGCAGAGGGTGCACAGGGTTCACCTGCCCAGATTCCAGACTGCCCTGTGCAGTGCACCTGCAGAGTGCAGGTGTTTTACACAGGTTTACTCAGCTCCCACCTTGGTGAGGCAGTCAGACAAGCCAGTAAATCCACAAAAAAGTTCTTACAAACAAACTTCTCCCTACAGAAAATACACCTGGAAGACCTGAAATAGATGCTTCAATTGTGAGTCCCTGGCATTGCCCAAGTGTTCCCTCTCCAGCAGAATCCAAGGCTTCTGCAGTACAGCCCAAGCACTAATGGAATCTGCTGGCACTCTATGCAGATCAGGTTAAGTTTTTCTCTCCCTCTGCTTCAGCGCACAGTGCTTGTATCTCCAGCTCCACTGGCTGAGCCATGGGACAGCAACTCCCAGCTGACATTATTCTCCAGCAGCTCAATATTGTATATTTCCTCCAAAATTTCTTCTGAGTCTATCTTGAGCCTCTCAACCTCTCTACAGGGAGAGTCCTCTTCCTGTAATACTCCACTTGTGAGCTGTAAACAAGAGATGTACCAGTGTTCCTTTGGTGGATGCTGCAAGCATCATTTGCATATCCCTTCCCTCCAAAAGCAATTAGTAGAAGAGGAAGCCTGCCAACATTTCAGATGTATGCTCTTTTGTTTCCCCTGTTTTGATGAGATCCATTTATAACCTGCAACTCATTTATCTAACTCACATTAACAGAAATTAGGGCAAGTCAAGCCAGGCACACTATTGTAGGATAAAGATAGGAATACTCATACAAGAAATAGATGACTTATCTAACAAGGCTCCTTGGCTGAGGGATTAGTGAGAAGCTGACATCTATTCATAAAGTGCTGCTGCACCATGCACATACTGTGTATTGGTAAGTTTTTGGGAGATCTTACAATCCTACTGTTGTTTGCATCTTAACTGCAGTTACACCAAGTGAGTTTGGGAAGAAGCTCCTTCTTCCACCAAGATTAGAGGCCTAGGAATTACACAGTCATTTGCAAAGGAGTTGCTAAAAGTGACTGATTTTCCTCATTCTAACACTTTCTCAAGGGAACTTTCAAGTGTTTGGTGTTTTTTTGTTTGTTTGGGTTTTTTTTTGGTTTGTTTTCAAAGGTAATCTCCTGTTCTTCAGAGCAAGATTTCAGAGGCCTGATACACCTGATAACAACTCACCAGCTTCTTCAGCAAGCAGCACAGTAAATCTCTCTATTGCCCACAGTAAATAGCTCTATTGCCTCTTTTAACACAAAAGCATGAAGCTTCTCATGCTTTTTTCTCCCCAACAGATTTACCAAAGCTGAGGAGGTCTCAGAGGATAAATCAAGGTCTATCAGAGCACAGTAGCTCTTGGTAGCTCCTGCCTGGCCTAGAAGGAGGGTACAGGAGGCACAATGCCTTGCTCACCCCCTTCACAAGAGCCTGACTGGCACAGCTGGGAGGAAAAACATTTCAAATACAGCATGGGAAAAAGTCAGTCACCACAAGCATGGGGCTTTGGAGAACTGGGAATGGCAAGCAGAGGAGACAAGCTTGATAAAGAGCTGATGGAAACTGTAATTATCTTGATAAAGTCTCTGAGGTTGCTTGGGCAGATGGGAGAAGGCCAAAACTCAGCTAGCTGAGAAATTCAGGAGGAGGGCAGGAATGAGGCAGCACAGGGAGCATCCGAGGAGGCCCAGGAGAGAGAAGAAAGGCTGCCTTAGCAACGAACAAAGCTCAAGAGGCACAAATCAAGATGACAGGCCAAAAATAGAGAAGACAAGGCAGAGGCTTACAAAGCAAGCCCAGCTGAGCTCTGTCTGGTGGTGACTGCATTAATTCAGTTCAAAGCAGGATTAAGCCAAATTAGGTTCTTTTCCCCCACAACCATCTTTAACCAGCATTCCCAGGTACACACCTGGGAAGAGTCAAGTTAGGGTTACAGAGACACTGGTGTTAACAGCAAACTATGGTTACACACGCACATGCCAGGACACCCCGTGTTAAACACAATTTACTGTTGCACAATAAAGGTTATGGAAAATTAGAAACACAAAGAATTAACTCGGTACATGAAGTAGCAAAGCAAATCAGCAGAGCCCACAACACCAGGCACACAACTAGATGCACAAAAGACTGCAGCAGTATTCCCTATACTGAACTGCTTTGCAGGAAGTATTGTTTTAATTCCAGCATATAAAGCTTATGGCAGCAGAGAAGAATCTATGTTTTGGGGGATGTTATTGCAGTGATCTGTTCTGGAGACACCCAATGCTTTCACTTCAACACACAACATGAAAGTCCCGTGAGTGCTCACAGAACGTGCCGGAAGGAGCCAGGACCAAGACTATCTAAGCCACTTAGAGGACCTGGACCTCCATCCCCCTTATGTTGTAAATGGATGTTAAGTTTCTAAATCCATCAGCCATCCTCAGCCTCCCCCAGGAGGGATTAGCCACATAAAGGCTCCTTCCTCCCTGGCACCACTCACTTGTCCCCGGGCAGGAAGAGGCCACCGAGCACGCCGTCCTTGTCGTCGCCCCGACACACGTCCGAGGCCTCGGAGCTCTGGGCACTCTCGATGGCACTGTCCATGTCAGACTCATGGTGAACCTCCTGCTGGGCCAGAGTCATCCCCTCCTCATCAGGAAACAGCTCTGGCTCACTGTAGGTGCTTTCGCTGTCCAAGTAGGCACAGTCCTGGATTTCACCGCCCTGGCACAAGGAAAATCGGGAGTCAGTGCAGATCAACCCTGAAGGCAGTGCAGCAGACACAGGAAAAGCAACAAGACACTCTCTGGATGGCCTGGTAAGCAAGAGTGATACTGAATAAAAGCCATGAAACAAAAAGCTGACCTGCTTTACAAAGCCAGCTCCTGCAAGCCAATAAGGTAGCTGTACCTTCCAGAGGGGCCCATGTACTGCCTCTGACTTCACAGGAGAGAAGGACACAACATCCAGCTCTAAAATGCAGTCAGTTTTACCCTAATTCACTACATTAAATAATATGTAATAAAATGTACTTGAAGTAATAAATATCATCAAAGTTTTAGAACTAAATTAGGCATCTTTTGAGAGATGGTAATATATTAGTCACCAAGAGTTAGTCCTCTGATTAATATTACAGATTAAACAAAAGCAAATCAGATAAGTCCAACAGTTTACCCTGTCTTTGAGGATGGACAAAAATTTGTAAGATGAAAAAATAATTGGCAGGTGTTAGATTGTTTAGGGTAAGTCTTGGTGATAATCAAAGATATATGAGAGCAGGAAAAAAAGGGCAAAATCATCTCTTCCTGCTTCCTGGAGCCACACGTCTTGATTAAGCATCAACTAAAATAAGACATCATTCTCATTACTGCAGCTCCTTGCTCTTGCTGTTTGCCCTCTCCCTCCCCTTCCTGCCCCATGAATACTAAGAATAGCCAAAACAAGCTGGGTTCTATTTGCTTGTCCCTGAGGCATAAATAAAAATTCTGAATTGAAAAAATAAAGGCTAAGATTTTACTCTATCCTTTGATAAGCAGCCACACAATGCAGCTTTGACAATTCCCATCTAGCATGACACAAATAACTCAGAGCTGCAGAGCAAGTCTTGACTCAGAGCTCTACTCCAAAGCTCATCTGGAAGCTCCACAGGCAGCCTGACCATTGAGCTACTGCTAGCAAGTGAAGCTTTTAGAGCTGAGTTCATTGGCACAAGGAATGGAGCATTTCATTCATGGATATACCTCGTGTTTAGGCACAACTGTCATCCCACCCAGGAATCCTAAGGCACTGGCACTATCACCAGCACTCCCTGCCCTGCTGGTGAGCACATTTGACACCGGCCCAGTGGCACCACTCAGCTCCAAGTCCACCCTTCTGCTGGAGCAGAGGAGGCTCAAACATGCTTTTGCAGAACCGGTGATGTTCTGTGCTGATGTCACCAATTGTCTTTTCCACATCAAAAGGAAAAGAGTCAGGCAGAAGCTGCAGCTTTTCAAGATTTGCAGAAACTCCTATTAGAAATGCAGGTCTCACTATCCACCTTTTTCCTGAAATACCAATTTATATAACTCTGAAATCTGCTAGCATATGGAGGCTGAAGAAATTCCAAACAACCCCACCTGCTCAAATCTCATTAACTAATGACTACCCCAGCAGGGAAAAGGACAGCACTGCCTGCTGTGTTTGAAACTCCAGGTACACTCTCAGAGCAGACACCTGGATGCTTTTCTAGCTGAGCTTTCAACAAGCCTTCCAAATTAACAAGCAATGTCAGTGAAACACCTGGCACTATTCAAAAAGCCTTTTCCCACTTTTCTGTGTCAGCTTTATTATGCCTGAAACTTTTCTGAGGTATTGCTTCAAGAGGCATCCCAAAGGATTTATCCTTGGTCTATACCACGCAGTACTTATTGAAGCCACGCTCCTTGTGCAATCAGATTTACAGCTCTGACCCCCAGCCCCTCACCCCCAGCCAGCCCGGGTTCTGCAGGTCAGACACCAGCCCTGGAACCTGCCCTGCCTTAGCCCCGGGTTCTTCAGCACACCTGACCTGCACCCTCCCAAAGCCAGCAGGGACAACGCCACTGCGGCTCTTTGCAAATTACCTTGGGAGCTACAAATAGCACAAGCAGTAAGTCCTTTTTAGTAGGTGTTGAAAAAGCAAAGATTGCAAAGAGCAATTACAATGTTTCAGAAGCACTCAGAAGTGTTTATTTATCTAACATTTTCCCGAAGTTTCCTCCCCCACGCTGAGCCCCACAGGCACAGACATTATTTTCTTAGCAAGTTTAATGCAATAAAGCCTGACTGCAATTATGGAATTGCACCAGCTGGTAAAAGTCTGATCCAGGAGGGGAAGAGAGGGGCAAGCAGTACACAGTGGATCCCTGAAGCTCCCAATAAGCACGTCTTTTTCAGAGATCCTGGAGAAGTCTCTGCTTAAGCAAGTTTTTACAGCAGGAAAATCTCCCTGGTATTAAACAAATTAACGCAAGAAAGCAAAGGTCAAGAAGATCACGAAAGACTCCCTTTTTGCTCCCTGTAGGTAACACCACACATTTGCTTGTTCTAATTATAGCAGCTGAGGTGCTCTCTGAAGAGTCCATTAGCAATTAAATGTGCAGTGTCATCTCTATGGGCTGAGGGCTCACTTCTCCTCTCTGTCCCATTCTGGCAACCTTCACACTTTTACTTGTATGGGAGAGCTGATCTACACCTACAGCACACACTCCACTGTCCCCAGCCTGCTCAGTGCCAGGATTCTTTTCCAAAGTGTAATTCCTTTATTCCTGCACTTTAAAGCCTCCTGGGAAATGGGGAAAAAAAGTATATATATATATAAAAGAGAAAAAAAAAAGAAGAATAAAAGAAATGAGGCTTTGGAGGAGGCAATGGTCCATCATAAGCCTCAACGCCTACTTTACAGCTTCTGAAATCCCTCACTGCCAGACTTGGAACCCCTTCTGGAAGCAGGTCCTCCCTTCTGCTGATCCCACCCTCGAGCAGCGGGGAGCTCAGGGACTGATGGGGACTGGATAAATGGAGAACAGGGCCCAACCCAGCTCCTTGGAGGAGCTCCCCCTCAGCTGCTCCCCCACAGAGGGAGAGCAGATGCCACATCCAAGGCTGCCACGGCCTCTCTTCACAAACCTGGCCCGACCCCACTGCTGATGCAAACAAAGTGGATGTTTAGGAAGCACATCTCAGCTGCTCCCTGAGCACCCGGCAGCCAAATCACTCACTGAAGGACCTCAGCCCTTCCAAAGCCAGCAGCACCACGAATGACCCTGCTAGGAGCAGGAGGGCTCAGCTGCAGTAGCTGTCAATTCCCGCTTTAGGTGCTCAAGGTCCACCTCCAATGGGTGCTAACACAATTCCAGGCAATGCACAGCAGCCAGGATCAGCCCAGCATGCTCCAGTCTGTTCCCTGTGGGCAGAACCTCACGCTGTACCACTGAGCTTTGAGAGCTCAGGGGTGTGGAATTCCTGCCCCCTGGAAATCCAACATTCCTGGCACATGGGGACCCCTCGTGCAGACCCTGTAAAGCACAGAACTCAGGTAACACCACTCTGGTCTCCCTTCAGCTCCCTGGGTGAAACCAGCCTCCAGTGCAACTATCACAGTCACACATTGAATTAAAACTTTTCCTTCTGTGGCCTAAATAATCAGTAGGAGAACACAGACAAAGCATCTTTAAAACAACTAATACAGGTTTAAGTAAGCTATTACAAGACAACAGAATCAGGCCATGTTGCTGGTAAACAATATACAGGCATCCACACCTTACTGAGTAAAGCTGTAAGTTATTTGAAGCTGTAATTGTTCAGTGATCATGGTTTCTCACAGAACTATACTTCCAATGATGACATCTAGCACAAGCTGCTTACAAACCACACCTAAGGAAATTAAAGTAAAAAAAAAGGCTGATTGCACACATTAGCCCCTCAAATTATTCCTTCATAGCTTAGATATCTATAGTATTTCACGTACCAAATTAAAGGTTGGCAAGAAGAAGTGTTATTCAGGTAGCCTCAAGAGAGCTAACTTGAGATTAAGGAGAGTTTAAGAAGTTTAAAGATGAATACACACTTCTAGCCTGAGTCATTTGTTTCCAGTGCACATGTCATTAGCAGAAACCAGCCAAGAGAATGAGGTTCTGACGACTTGAATATGAATCACCGGGGTTGTCATTCTCCTAGGCAGCTCCCTTCTTTGTTGGCTGACTCAAAAGAGATAAAGCTGCTGCTTATGATCTTGGAAGATTCTCATAAAAAGAAAACCCAACCCTGAACGTTAAAACACCACCAACACAACATAGCTGCGGGTATCTTTAAAGCCCTAAGTGGTTTGCACTTTATCCAATCGGATGCTCAAGATAACTCCAAGTGCTTCACAGGCAGCCGGCCAGACGCTTGTATAGCAACTGTTGAATATTCAGCAACAGTTTGCTCTATAGAAGCACCTGCTGCCCACAGATCCAAGGCCACTTCACAGAAACTAATGAATTCCCTTCCTCGAAAGAGGCTTTGTGTGGCTGCATTGAAGGCAGATGAGTAAGCCCAGCCTGCCTTTGCAACAGCCACCCCAAACAGAAGCAGGAGCCAGAAGACAGCGATTCCCATGGATTCCTTCTGATCCTTGTGGGGCAGGAAAGCAGTGTCAGCATTAGGTGGGTATGGGAATACAGCTCTGCCTTGCCCTGCAGTGACCTGACTGGGCTTTCCCAGGTTGGAGGCAATCTCCAAAATATGCATATAAAGCAGCTGAAAGCTAGAAACTTGGCTGACAGACAGGCTACATGACATGCCTACATCAATACATTCATGCTGAAGAGCAAGCCTCGTTAAAATTCACTCCCATCACAGCCAAATCACCAGTACCCCTGACATTTAGACAGCTTCACAGTATGCCAGAGGAGACAGGGAAGAAAAGAGGATCCAAGTATCCCACCACTCTGCAATCTGATTAGGAAGAGCTGGACCCATCACACACGACCAGAAACAAGAAATGCCACATGCAGATGAGCCATGGCCCTTCCTTACCAGGATCATGCCTCTGACCCCTCTGACAAGCTGAATCTGCTGTGGGATACAAGCCTGAGTGCCTGCACCTTCCCCAGCCACTTTGTTCCCAGCAAAAGCACAGGAAAAGTCACCTCACCACAACTGGAAGAGGTGCCATGTGGAGGTCTGCCAGGCTTGGTCTCAGATGAAATTACTCACTGTTGCACTCCATCATAAGAGAAAATCCAGGCTCTCTCATCTTTATTTAAGCAGCCACTGCATCGGAAGGCAAGTATTCTCTTAATTACTGACTGACAAAGAAGGGTGTGAAGCATTTCTCCCTAATGTGTTTTAGAAACAGCCACTCCTCTACAAACATTTGCATATTTACACCAAGTGGGCTACATTTTTTAAAGCACAGGTTTTCCCCAGCGTGTTTCCTTTCCTTTTCAGTTGCCGGGCAGAGGTGGGGAGGTGCTGGATCTACCCTTTGATCTGACGGGAACAGGAGAGACAAGGAAGAGACAGAAGAGGAAAATGTAGGAGCACTAAGTGAGACCACCCGTGTGCCTCCGTGTCCATGACGTGAGCGAGCTCTCACCCACGGCCGGCTCCCTCCTGCCCACATCTCTCTCTCTCTCTCTCTCACCCAGGCTGCTGTGTCTGTGCACAGGGAAGGGCAGGCTGCTCACAGGTAGGCTGATGGGGGAAGGAGGCAGTCACAGAAACCACTTCCATCTCCTGCGGCAGAACACGGAAAAACACTCAGTCTCCCCATATAACTGGGAATATAAAATCTCTCCAAGTTCAAGATCAGCATGCAGAGCACTAATATTCTACTAAGCTGTTCAAATATGAAGTTATTTAGGGCCAAAAGTTAGTTTGGTCAACACAACAGCTTCCTGTGATTGTTTAGTTACTCAAATCTAATATTTGAGGCTCTGTTTAAGGCAAAGCTTCACACACTGTTGTGGGTATTGGAAGGAACTTCTAGGGACAAGATTATTCCTAAAATCCAGATCTTGGATTGAGTGTTGGACAGCACTGGAAAGGCAGAGAAGAGTCCCCAGAGAGAGGGCATGCCCGTGCTGCAGCACACTGCCAGCCTCCCTCCCCTGCAGGATAACATCTGTCTCTCCTACAATTGTGCAATTCAAGGACAACAGGTTCTGACTGGAAGACCAAGCTTCAGCTTCTGGGCTGTTCCTGATGAACCACCCGAGGAGAGGGCACAGAGGTTCTGAAAGGCTGCTCTGTGCTCTGGCTGGGGAGTTCAAAGTGACATCGTGCCTTTTCCAAGGCAGAGGAGAAAGGCCATGTGCAGGCAGGAGCCAGCCAGGGAGAGCAGGAGTCAGGAGGGTTTACACTCTGCTGTCACTTTAATTGGCCATAATGGAGATGCCAGACTTCATCATATGCAGGGTCCAGATCCAAGCACTCCTTTTCACAGGTCATTGTTTATGCTCAGGAAGTTTTAGCATTAAAAGGCTTTAGCAGACTGCTAATTTGATCCTCTAAAGAAAGTAGAAAAAATAAAAAGCTCTTCCTTTTACTTTGAAGTTGTGTCCCCATCACTCCCTGGGCTGCCCCCTACTACTGGACTATCATACACTCATCAGCCATCACTGGAGGGTCATCAAAGCAAGGAGAATCCCTTTGCAGATGAAAAAACATCCTAATTTGCAGTGTTAGGAAGAAGACTGCATTACCTTCAGCATGGACAGGGCCAGCACATCAACCAGAGTTCAGATTTAAACCCACCACATCGTTTGGCACTTTGTTCCATCATTGCCTAAGGTACTTTTACCTCTGAACTGCAACAGAGTTTCCTTTTTCTTTCACGTATCTAGAAAAAGTGGTGTGAAGTGGCAAAAAGCTGACACACCACAAACATGACACAGGAAACTTCCAAGTTTCCACTGCCCACTCCAGTCAGAGCAGAAACGAGATCTAACTATCTGAAAAGTCTTCTGGTAACGTTTCTAGAGAGAAATGCTTGTGACTGTGCAAGCTGCCAGACCTCCTCAGAGTGGTAACACGGCCCTTCCCACATAGTGAACTGCTGGGACAGCCCACAGCAGGTACCCCCTGCCACCCCCTCCTCCTGGACAGGGCACCCTGCTCAGCTGTACGTTAAAATGAGCTGTGGGCAGCTCAGCATCACCTTCGTGCTGTGTGTGGGAGTGCTGCAGACATTGGTTTATAAAAGCTGGTATACAACTTTAAAAAAATACTCATATTTGCTTAAAAAGATCTGCAGAGCAGATAATACATGTGACATAATGAACCCTCTTGAGAAGCCTTTGCCTTGAGATGAGACAATCTCATTCTATTTTTAAAGTCAGAACGGCAGTATCAGGGAGGGAGGACAGAAAATGTCAAACTCTCAGCGTGGTTTGCTGCCTGGCTCTGTGGCTCAGCCCCTGCTTAACCTGCCAGCAGGGCATGAGGGCAGCTCTGGCACACTGGGGGCAGCAGCATTCACCATTCCTTTGGCAGCAACACTTGGTGGCAAAACTGTGCCCTGGCTGCCCTGGCCAGATGTCACAGCACTGCTCACACAGCAAACACAGAGCTGCAGCTCATGGTCAAAGGCACCCCAAGGACCCCCCAGCACAGACCAGTCTTAAGACCCAGGGTCACAGGAACGGTCAGATTATGTTACTTTGAAGCAATGGCACAAGGGAACACCTACGCTGTGGCAAAGAGCTGTAGGCTGCTTTCAAAAACGTGTCCTCATGCCTAAGGCACAGTTCAGCACTCACTTCTCAGCTCAGACCCCTAATTAACCAGCTCCAAGTTACAAGATGCTCTTTGCCAGTGCTGGTTGCTGCTCGGGGGACAGCTGAGCTCACACCCAACGCGTTTTCCTCAACCCCCCTCAAGGTCACCCCGCGGGGCCTCAATAAATAACAAAACCCTTGAATCACACTTGTCCGTGGGTGATGCAGGCACATGGGGAAGAGCTCCCTGAGCTGACTTAGTGCTGCCCAAGCCCTGGGTGAGGAGGAGGAAGAGGAGGAGGAGGAGGAAGCACCTCCTGGCACCTCCACAGCACCATTAGGCACAAACAGCGTGAAGAACAGGAAGAAGCTGTCCCAGGCAGGAACAGTTCTGCCTGTGTCTAAGCTAATTATTCACAGAAACACTGGTCAAACTCCCTTCCCCCAAGGAATTTGGAAACTATAATCTTTGCATTTATTTTCTGTACTACTGCAAGTCTGGTCTCCAGCAAACACAAGGAAATAAAGCCATTTAAAGAAAAACAAAGAAAAAAAAGATTTTTGTCTCACAACTCATACTTTTGTCTTGCCACCCACCCGGGTTAGATTACACTGCAGTCTCCAGCAGGGAGGGATGCTTGGGGAATGGGAGCAATTTCAGACCCCAAGAGGTAGAGAAACATCTCGAGTTTCTCCACCACAGTAAGAAGTCCAGCCATGCCTGATGAGGAGTAGTTTATGTTGGCAAGCAGAGGGAAAGCATTAAGGATGTGGCTTTGCTGTAGTTTATACAGAAACACTTCCCAGAGCTCATTGGTCACTCTGAATGTAGACAAGCCTAAAAGGTAATTTACTTCATGCTTAAGAAATACTGAAGTAGCTCTGAAGAGCTCCTCATTAGGAGAAGAAAGGAGCTGCAGGACTTTGGCTGCTTTTCAGCTGGTGGCTGGGCAGACCACAGGTTAAGGCATTTCTGCTGCAGGAATAACTGGAATTGCAACCTTTACCCAGCAAAGATTGCAAGTGCTGAATTTAAAAAAAATTTAGTCTCCCCATCTATTTATAAAAGACATTTTATTTATTTTAAAACAAAGTCTCTCACATACCTGCTCTTTTTTTTCAATGAAAAAGTGCTTGTTTTCCAGGGTTTTTTCCCCTTTTTTTCAGTTTCTACAGTGAAGTTAAAGCACTTAATTGCAGAAGGGCTGCCACGCACATCATCGAGCTCCACACAGGACAAACACAAACTAAGAACCCACTGATCATAGACCCTGGCTTGGTCAATAAGCTGTTTTTTTTCGTTTTTGATTTACACAGTAAATACACATAGGCAGGAGATACCTTTGAACCTGCACAGACACAGCAGATGGGAACCAAGAAGAAATCCTTTATAAGATTAGGCTGCACACTGAAAACACAATTCAAAGCAGAGTCATATGCAGAGACCCCCTACTACTAACCAGCAGTATTGAGTATTAGCTGCAACACAGTGCCCAAAGCACTTTTCTATGCTGTCAGGAAGCACTTACAGAGCCTGTCCTGTGTTTGGTGCAGCAATCAACCTAAATGACTAAAGAAAGTACAAAAGGAGTGACATTATTATGCTGCATTTCAGAATTTTAAGGGTCAGCTACATAAACATGGAGAGCATTTAAAGATATTAATATTTGGATAATGGTTAATTTAGAAACAACCTATGATTACTTTAATAACCTAGTTATTAAATATTTAATAATTTTATAAACCATTAAAATTAATAAACTATTTATAGTCTATTAATAGCTATTTATGGTTTTATAAATTTATAAAATTCATAAACTATTAAATAGTTTAACTTAAAGTGTTTCACTACTATTGTAAAGAAAAAGTTAAGATCAAGCTATGCTTGACAAATATAACAGCACTGGTTAATCAATAACTGGAGCAAAGCAGTTCCATTAGCCCTGCTGTTCTGGCATGGGAAGTGTTTTGTTTTGCACATGGCAAAGATTCCCCAACTACCCTGGTGGTAAGAGCCCTGTCAAGACAACCACAGCTGAGAAACATCTGCACATCAGGTGGCTTCTAGGAGACTTGCTGCTGTGTGCAGTAATTCTTCAAATAACAAACTTAAAAGAAACCCATTACAAATGGTTTTAAAACTGCTTGGAGGCTGCCACATCTTGTGTTGGGTACAGCTCACGCTCCTCTCAGTTTGGGCAAACAAACAGCCAATAGAAATTCCACCCTCTTTCTGTGCCCAGTTGTAAGAGCAATATTCCACACTACTGCACATATTTGGTGGTAACACCAAGTCATTCCCCACCTCGCCCAAAAATCAGAGGGATCACAGGCAGAAAAATAACTTATGTTGGGAAAGGGCAATCCAGTCCCATCACTGAAGCAATCCCCTCATTCACATGTCATCTGAATGGAATAAAACTATTTTCAACAGAAGTAGTTATGAAAACATAGCAAAAGGGATCAAAACAATCACAAATTATACTGGTGTATAGGTAATAATATAATATACTGGATACAGGTACCATTGAGTTCATATTTAGGGAGTCTATTCTGAACCCACTTCAGAAGTTTTCTCCCATCTGTGCCTCCTCCTTACCCACAGTACACAAATCAGCCGAATACCATGAGAATAAATAATTCTCTCTGCCCCCAAAGCCACCAACCTTAAAAATCTGCCACAAGCAATGAAAATACTGCTACTACCAAAGCAGCAACATTAAAATTCCACCTCAAAATCAGCACAGCACACAGCAATGAGGGCGCCTGTCTGCCCTGGGATCTCTAACCACACGTCACTTCTGCCTAACAGAAAAACACAATTGCCCTTCTCCATTTCAGGGACACGACGAACTCCAGGCCAGGAACTGCTCACATCTACAAGATCTCTGCTGTGAGCTGCTTTCATACGCTGCCAAACACATCTCACACAGGTCCATCATCGGGGGCAGAACCGCCTCACCCACCGCACCAGGGCAGGGCTGGTCCCACACCAGGGCCACAACAGGCAGCATCTGTAGTTCCAGCACAGGCTGTCATGACAGCCATACACCAACCACAAATCATATTTTTCTGCCTATGTCACTAGCATCCCGGAGCCAGCAAATGCATTCAGAACCACATCTGGGTATTAAAAACATTCAACAATAAGTAATGGCAATCCAAACACATTGCCAGCGCCACAGAAAATAACTACAGAGCAAGCCCCCTGCTTGCATTCATCCTTAAAAAGTACTTGGCTTTCCTCCTCTTCCCCTTTTAAAGGTTTAAATCCCAGGTATTTGGGCACCTCCAGGTTACAGAGCTGAGAGCTGTAAGAGGCTCAGCCATGCAGGAAGACATCTGCTTCTTCCCCTACATCCCCATTTCACCCCACACAGCTGCTGACAGACACAGACGTTTTTAGATTTTCCCGTGTAACAACATCCCCAGGACCCGCTCACTTCCATAGCGAGCCCAACCTTCCAGCACACACAACTCCGGAGCGAAAATCCCCTCCTTCAGCAAACAAGAAAAAACCCCAGCAGGTTTCGCTCCACCTGCAATTTCATGCATTTCACGAAAACGCCGATACCGCACCAAAAACCCCAGCGATGCTTTCCCCCCCTCGCTTCTGGATCCCCACCGGAGCAGAGCGGCCTCACGGATCCCCCTTCCCTCACGGACCCCCCTCTCCTCACGCCGCAGCCCCGGCGCGGGTTCCC
>NW_005054395.1:1641161-1653467 GCF_000277835.1 Geospiza fortis | reverse complement strand
TCGGTGTTGGGCTCCGCGGGGTGAGAGTGACGCGCGCCCGACCCCGCTCCCGGCTTCAGTCGTAGTCATTTGGTTTTGCTCAAAAATAATGCGGTATTGCTCAAAATTATCTGTAATTAAAATTATGCGCAATTGCTGGTGAGAGGGGAAGATGCCTGGGGTTCCTGAGGAATGAAATGTGGCTTAAAACCCGATTAAAACCCGATTAATTCTCTCTATATTATATAATGATATATTATATAACTTTGTATAGTATATAAAATAAAAATCGACGTAATTATATGTTTATTATTTATATATTTACATATTTTTATGTAATTGATATGTTTTTATATAATTATGTGTGTGCAAATGGCACAGCTTGCCCAGAGAAGCTGTGGAAGTCCCATCCACAAGTGTTCAAGGCCAGGGTGGACAGGGCCTCCCCACCCCAGGGTTATTGACAATCTTCCTGCAGGTGGTGAGTGTGCAGGAACACATCTGAGATGGAACAGAAGAATTTTTACTGACTGATTTTGGATTTCTGATACTTCATAAGTGAAAGGGTTGCATAGCAGGCGCTGAGGGCTGTCAGGTCCCCAGGCAGGGACAATCTCTGGGGACGTCAGGGTTCACAGGGGACAGCCTCACCTGCCCAGTGTACCCCCATTCCTACAACAGTCACAACCGAACCCATGTACGGCCTCCCTGCGATGGTGACAGCCTAAAGCACCCTCAGTGTGCTCAAAGCAAAACAGATCCTGTTAGGAAGTGATGTCTGTTTTGTCCTTGATTTTAATCCCTTTAGTTACAAGATAATGAGAAGCAAAACAAAAAGGCTGAGAACAGTCACACTGACTTTGTTATTTTATATTCATTTTACTTCTTGGAAGTTGTGTAACTTCCTTTTTCGCAACACCTTGTAAGAGCTGTTTACTGTGCTGTCTGTGCTAATAAAGGAAAAGAAAAGAAAAAAGAAAAGAAAAGAAAAGAAAAGAAAAGAAAAGAAAAGAAAAGAAAAGAAAAGAAAAGAAAAGAAAAGAAAAGAAAAGAAAAGAAAAGAAAAGAAAAGAAAAGAAAAGAAAAGAAAAGAAGAAAAGAGAAAAATCTGTCTCCATGTCTGTGCAGCATTAGACTACAAGGCAGAAAGGGGAATACAAAAAAACCATTTTCCCATAAAATTTCTATCTGGGAGCCAAACCCTGCCCTTATTGACTGTCACAGTTGTCACTGCTGTGTCACACATGGAGGGAAACACCATCCTGCAGATTCAGCCAGCAAACAAACACCTCCCTCCCAACTGTAATGGCACTGAAAGTCTCAGAAAAAGGAAGAATGCCCAGCCATTACACTGCCATTTGACCTGGTCATATTCCAAAGCCTGTCTTTAATGTCACCTCCAGGTATTTCAGAAGGGGCAAAGCTCTTTGGGGTGTACTTCTGAAACAGTGCTCATACATGGAGTTACAAAGATGCTGTAAATGTAAATCACTGAAAGATCACTTAAGTACTTTATGCTTCTAAAATATTTTGGACTTTATTGTGTCCAAAGACGAGGCATTTTCCAGAGAGGCCCAAAAGTTACTTGAAGCAAGGGATAAGGAAATTCTCAGAAAACAGAGCAAAGCAGGCAGACACAAACCCATCTACCAGTGTAACATCTCATGTCCCATGTATTCCCTGAACCTGCCCTCATTTCATCACAGCCAGTGACTCCTAAGTGTAAAACACTGCCGTTCAAAAAGGAAAAGAAGAGAAAGAAATTAATCAGCCCCAATTCTTAATATATACGCAATGCTTAAAGCAATTCACTGAACTTGACCCTTTTTGCAGTTCACTGAAAGAAAATGAAAAGAATTCCATCTCTGCTGAGCACAGAAGTTTTGGAAGGGCGGGGGATGCCTGAGGTTTAGCGTAACAAAGTGTAACAGCAACAGATGAAAGCCAAGTGCAGCTTCAGCCGGCACAGACTGCCGTCCCCACGTGCGCAAGGAGGTCACCGGGACTCGGCAGGGCACAGGGACTCGGGGCAGGTCCCCGCACACGGGCACCCAGCAGACCCTGGGCTCCCTGAGGGGGCAGCGGGGGGCCCCAGACCCTTCCTGTTCAGGGGCTCTCGCGGGCAGCTGAGAAGCTGATAATGAACGGTGCAACAGGAATCAAAAACTCTCCCCAACATCCTCCTATTCATTGATCTGAATGAACGGCAAAGCAATTTCTGCAAGACAGATTTAGGGACAGACAGCTTCACTGCTTTTTAAATAGGACACTTCTAAAATCTGCTTTTCCTTTCAGTATTCAATTTGAGAGAGACAGTTGTATGTCAGGGGCTCACAACAATCACACATGAAATAATTACCTGCATGGTACATTTTGTAATTGTTTCCTGACAGATGCAAGTCAGAAGTGTTTGTATTCTTACACAGATCAGGCACTACTATGGACATTATGAAACCTGACAATTACAGAACCATTACCCAACACAGATCTACTTTCAACAGCTTGTGATGAGAAAAACATAAAATAAGCATTAGACAGATAAAGCAGCAATAGTTAAAATGAATATTGTAATAGAAATGTTAAGAACATATACACAACTGCTGAACACTCTACTCACTTTGCTGTCCAGGGCTTTGATATTTATTACACAGTAATAATTAAGAAGGCACAAATCTCTCATTGATAGATGCATTTCTCATAAAGGTCCTAGAAAATGTATGGACTTTAGACAATCACTCCTCATTAAGGAGCGACTGTATAAAATCTTTATTAAGTAATAACCCTAGCTATAATACAGGTTCATTTCTCACTTCATTAAAGCTAAGCCTGATTAAGTAGAGATTATTATAAGCTGCCTTTGATCTCCATTGAGACAAAAACCTTATTTTTACACATTTCATGGTAAAGTGATAATTTTCTGTTTAATATAAGATTTTTTTCCTACAAAGAGAAAAGAAGAACACACTGTCATGGCTGAGGTTGGGCAGGTGACCATCACTGGCTTCTCTTGAAGGAATGAGGATTAATTCTGGGAGTGACACAGGCCTTTAAGTGCTTCATGCCTAAGAGCAGCAGGGGTGCAGAGGAAGGGAGCCTGCATGTCTGCTGGGACAGCAGCTTCCGCTTGGTGCAGCTGCAGCTCAACTGAGTCAGCACCACGGAACGAGAGCTTGCGTGATGCATTTCTCCCATCTGAGACTGGAGTCTATTCTCCTGTCATGATTTCAGGCAGCTGAGGAATTTGTGCAGGTTAGTGACTGCTCAGATGACCACAGACACTGAAATACGCTCCAGGCTTTGTGTGTGGTGTCACGAGCAGGCTCTGCACACTGAGACCCTCCTGAGCACAGGATTTGTGACCCCATCAGCAGCAGACCTGCTGCCTTTCAGAGGAAAGCCCTTCAATGCCTACACTCATCCAGTGCCATAAGTGCTGGACCCTGGAAACAGCCGGGTGTCCCTTCACACTCAGGAAAAAACAAGATGAATTAAGGTGGAACCTAAGTTCCACCATCCATATGCCACCTGTATGAAGTGTACCTGCAAAGTACCTGTGCTGAGTCCTGTCCAGGGTTTGAGCACAGTGACAAGCAGCTGTCAACAGAGAGTAAATTTTATCCTCATTACCACAGGAAAGAAAAGAAATTGGCAAAAGGATGCTTGGCACTACCAGATCCCACAGATCTCCCACACCAACACTCTGCATCCTGAAAATGGGGCTTGCAGAAGCATGCCAGAGAAAATCTGAGGAAAATATTCATTATTTGGGTGATTAGAAGAAAGATTGCTGAATATATCACTGAGAGACTAAATCAAAATCACTGCTGTCCCCTTCCCTTTGCAGGTGGTGAGGCATGGCAGGGAGCTGGAAAGAGATGATCTTTAAGGTCCCTTCCACCCCAAACAATTCTATGATTCTAGGATTTCCAGTAGCACCCAGAGTGCCTGGTAAAACCAGGGGCTCCGGGCCAGGAAACACCGAGCAGGGCACATCACTGAAAGGCTTGATGGCAGGGAAACCTGCTGATCTGGTACAAAGCACTGCAGTTTCTCTGGAGAAGTTCTGAACAAAGGCTGGCACCTCCTCTGCTGTTCCAGAGGCAGAATCCTTCCTCTGCATCTCACTAAGGCATCGCTCACAGGCGAGTCACCCTAATGACAAGAAACTGGAGCTGAAATGTGAAGAACAGAGACTAATTAATAATGAAGGTAATGAGATCACCAGAATACATATACACCAAACCTGCATCTTAATTATCTCATGAAAACTGGCAACTCCAATCATGTTTCAAAAGCCTTTAATCATGCTCTCTCTGATGAATATTGGTGGCTATTTTACAGAGACTTATGTAAAAATACCTTTTGTGAAGGTTTTTCCCCTACAATAAGAGCTGGCCAAGTTACTACTGTGTGTAACTGCTCTGCTCCAAAATGAGATATCCCAGACTTGTAATTACAGCTGGTCTGATCTTCATCTCATCTACTCTCATCTTATTTTGGAGTGCTTCCTTTGAAGGAAATGCAGTAAGACGGAATTACTGCAGTATTATTATGAATCCCTTTTATTATGACAGAACAAACCAAGAACAATCCCTAATTAAGGCAGTTTCTGCCAACACAGAGGGAGCATACAGTCCCTGTCCCAAAGACCTTGCAATCACAACAGGCAAAGACATTTGAGGCAGGGGAAAGAGGACAGAATGAACTTGCTCCCAACTACAACTTGTTCTCATGATTTAAGGGGAAGTCAGGAGGAGGCTGAGATAGGATGAACACAGGACAAGTGCAGAGCAGGGGAGCTGAAGACTGCAGAGGGAGCAGAAACAGGCTGCATTTACAGCTGGCAGAGCCTTTCCAGAACTTTCTGCAGTTTCTTCCCTGCCCTCCCCATCCCTTCATCCCTGAACAGGGTAAGGAGGTCAGCTCCAAACTACAGCTGCAGGGGAACACTGCTCTGGGTGCAGCAGGCATAGCTCAACCCCTGCTCCCACTCCCAAAAAACCAAAACCCCAAGTGCCAGCAGAGAGGCTTATTTTAGTAATTAAGGAAGCAGCAATTTAGACTCTACACCACAGGGGTCTGCTCTCCCCATGACCCTCAGAGCAGAGAGCTTGCTCATGTCCTGCCCCCAGGAAGAGCCAGGCACATCAAACAGCTCTGGCTGAGCACAGGGCTGGTCCCTGTGCAAGGTGAGAGCACCAAAGGCAGGACGGGCTGAGGGCCACGAGCATCCATTCCTTGGGCCTGTAATGAACTTGGGCCTGACTCTGTGACATGCAATTACACCATGAAGACATTTCAGGAGACTCACCCACTGCTCTCTCCAGAGATGAGCTACTTGTAACCTCTCTGCCATCAGTAGGTTATACTTTGGCTGCTTAATGAGGCGTTTGGAGGGATTTCCTGTCTTCCTCTCCAAAACCCCTCATGAGGGACAAGTAGTCAAGAGCTGTGAGTGCAAAGGCCAGATGATGGCACAGGATACACATCCCCCTCATCACTGCAACTGTACCATTAGGATTTTCATGTCAAGCTCTGAAGGCATCTCAGAATGGTAGCTGTGAATCCATTATTAAAGCACCTTTGTCAAAAGCATTACAAAAATATGCCAGACACAAAATCTACTCTATTTAACCTTTGTCAAAAATGATAAGCAATAAAAAAATAAAACAAAACAGGCTACATGAGCAAATTCAAGTGAAAAATATGTAGGCTGTCCTTTGGAAATGGGCTGGGAGGACTCTGGGAGGGCATGGACACATTCACTTTGCCGCCAAGAGCATAGGAAGGAAAGGGAAGTGGGAGCATTCCTCAGCCACCTCAGAGCTTAAACCAAGGTGGAGGGAAGCAGCTCCACATTGCACCAGAAAGATGGAATCACGTTAACTCACCTATCTCCACTGTGGCTGTAGGGAGAGGAGGCTTCAGTGCTTTTTTCTTAGCCAAGCAAGCAACTGGCCAGGGCTCAGGTGAGCCTGGGGCTGCAGATGGAGCAGGGGGTTCTGACAGCCCTTCTGACACATGAATCTGCTGGATTATGCATGGTCTGTAGAAGATAGGCTGCTGCCAGAAGAACTTTTTGAGAGTTTCAGCTCTGAGCATGTTTTCACAGCATGTTTTTAAGCTTTTAGTCCCTTCTCTGTGTAACACAACTGGTTAGCAGAGGAAAGGAAAAGAGAAAGAATCAGTTGGCCAGGATAAGAATAATTCATGCTCACCAGGGGCTAGTATTTCTCTCATGGCACACAGCAAGGCTGCAGAACAGAACATCCAAAAGCAAGAACAAACCTGCACTGAGCTCATGGGTGCAACTTCACTTTGGTCCTATTGCTCGCTTGCATTACCACATCTCTTTAATCACACAATTACACACTACTTCCCACTGGTCTGGTTGTGTTCAGGACCCTGGCTGGCTGGTGCTTGGCTTATCAGCAACTATTCAATATCTGCTTTAGTCTCTTGATCAAAGTGCAGCTTCATGTCTTATTTATGGCTACTACTAACAGCCTGCTCTGCAGACAGAACTATTTATTTCCCCCTAAGCTTTTCTGTGGTGTTCATCACTCTGACATCTGAGTGCTCTGCAACGATTAATTTATCTTCATAAAGTTGCTTCAAAATGAGAGAAGATGGTATTCCCATTTTACAGATCAGGAGCTGCTGCACAGACAGATTGAGGTCAAACATTTCCACTCATGATAGGTCCTAGTATGAAATGTCTCAGATCTAAATTTTTTTAGATACCTTCAAATGTAATGCCAAAAAAAAGAAAACAAACAAGGTTTGTGTGTTCAAATAAAACTCTGACTGGCTTCTTAGAAAGTCAGGTACAAGAACAGGAGAGGATTAGGGACTGTAAATGTTGGTTACCAGGAAGAAGGATGAAAACTTTCTGACCACCAGTCTCAGGAATACTGAAAACCAGTACAGACAACCCATGTGAATGTAAAATGCATTATGAGCCTTTCATGAAGCAGCAGAGGATACTTAAAAAACTAAACACATAGGGATGCCCTCAGCAGCTTAGAACACAGGACCAGACCCTGAGAGCACAGTTTAAGATAGGAGGAATTGCAGGTTCTCTCCACTTCTTGGCCCATTGAGCATGGAAAAACCAGAAAGCTTTGTAGTGTAGAAGACCACCCTGGGAAGGAAAGGTTTTGTTTTATCACTGTGTTAAAAGCATCTGTGGATAAAATGTGCCAGTATCACTTTACAGCATGAAAATGCCACCCAGGGGACTCTCAAGACTCATCTTTTTAAATGCTGATACCTCTTTGTCAGTTTTAATAAAAGACAGCTACAAAAACAAAGTGGGCCATGTGGTCTCAATGAAGCAGAGACCGTGGCAATCAATAACAGAAACAATCTGCACTTACTCTCTGGGAGAATTTGCTTTTAGCAGCAATATTTCTATAAGAAGACATCATTCAAGAGCTCCCTTCAATTTTTCTTGGGACAATGAGCCCACTGTGCCCAAAGCACATCTGTGCTTATGGAGATTTGCAAACCAGGACAGTGTTTAGACTGATAACTTGACCATGAACCATATGATGATAGATCACAGCTTGCAGGATGTTTGATCCTTCCTTTTCTGCCCTCAAATGGACAGTTTTCTATCTCAAAAGAAAACTTCTCTGTCAAAATGTTGACTTTTAATGCAACTTAGACATTAGTTTCTGCTTCACCTCATGATCTCTTTCACAGAAGGCCTCACAAGTGCTCACAGGTCTGCCCAATACAAGCTCCTGTCTCCAGCTCTGTTTTTTAGCAGATGAATAAGGTTAGGAAAGACAATAAAACTTGGGGAGAAGAGGGACATGGAAGTTAAAAGAAAATGTTTTTCATTTGCTATGCCTGAAAGACACCAAACTGTGCCACAGGAAATGCTTTTCAGTTGAGAATCCTGATACATCTCAGGCCCCAGACTGTGCTGGATTTAGATAATCTAAATTACATTGCAGATCAAAGTTTTATTTGTTTGGAAAATGGCATCTGAGACCATTAATCTTTTCTCTCTTATCAATCCAGTCCCATCGTCATGTAGGACATACGTAGTAATGGGACTCCTGAAGCAGCTGGTCATCTATCCCAGTGCCACCAGCACACCAGTGTCAGCAGGGAAAAACCACTCATGGGCACGAGGTGGCCTTGGCTCAGCCCCTGGCACTGACAGATGTGGCCTCTCCATCCAGGCTGAGCAGAGAGTTGTTTGTCAGAGGGATGAGAAGGTTGCAAAGTGCAGGAGCTGAACTCTTTGCTGTGTTTGGCCATTTCCACCAGGTCATGGTGTGGCTCTGCCTGGGCTCTGCTGCTCAGCGTCACCTGTGACCCCTGCAGGGCCCTCCCTGCCAGCTGAGCTTCATCTTCCTGTCACCTGTGGCCACGTGGTGACAGCAGTGTGACAGCCCCCAGCCCCTGCAGTCCTGGGGTCTCCATGGTTACAAGAGAGACACGAGCTGCTCTGGTCTTGTGGCTCTGCACTTCAGTGACATTGTGGCACTCGGCTGCTGCACCCCTTTTCTTTCACTTTTAGCTCTTTGCTTCACCAAATGAGGAACCAGATGTTTCCAGTTCCCTCTGAAGGAGAGACACTGCCACAGTGTGAGCAGGGAGCTGGACTGTCAGGCTAAACCTGTTTCAGTAAGTAATGTTCATAAAATCATTTCAGTCCAAGTTGCAGCTGCAGCAAATTCATACATGCCTGGTTCAGGATTACTTTTCTGTTTAGGATCTTGGATCATGCAGAATGTCAGGAATGGGCTCAATCAACCAGTTCCATCCACAAATAGAATTCTCATTCTTGGACATAGCTAAAAAATAGCAACCACTAAAATATTAACACGCAGATGGAAAACCCCCACTACTTCCTATAAGTATTGCCTACAAAGCATTGCAGAGGCATGGTTGGATATTACCAAGGGAAGTCCAATCTCAGTAAGAAACATACAGATTCTAATTTAAAAGTTACACAGGGACAGTCTTATCATCTGGAACAGGAATTCGAGCCTTAATGACTCAGTACAGTCATCAAAATCATCCAATTTCCAACCTGGGCCATCCCTAGCACATTCCTTTACCTTTGTGATTTGTGGCTCCTATTTACCACCCATCTCCATTCACACTGAAATCCAGCAAGCCAGGTACTTCCATGGGCTCTGCACTGCACCAAGACACAGGAAGTCTATTTTCTGCGGCACCAGAGAATGGCAACTCAATGCTGTCCATGGCATCTCATTTTGGTGGCTTTTAATCTTGTCCCTGAGAGACAGGAGCTGTTGTGGCCGCTGCTGGTTTGAGGCTCTTTTTTGCAACTCACAGATACATAATAGGCAGAAGTTCAGTGGGGAGAGAGAAAGGAAATAAGATTTTTGCATGGTGAAAGTGGTGCTTTAGAAAAAGCTTCCACAACTCCAGTGAGACAAAAACACAGAATAAAAGGTGAAAGTTAAATTTTTATCAAACCTTGCAACCAGAATAACACCCTCTGCCTCCATGCCACCCTTGCCCAGCCAGATCCAGTCAGATCCCTCAGTATTTTGTTCTGGTCTAAGCCAAGACCCAGATCTGAGGCTCCCAGGGGCACAGCACTGTACAGAGATAAACCAGCTGTGTAAAAACCTGGAGTTAAGTCATCAGAGTTCAGTGAGCATTGAGAGAGGGAGCAGCAGAGGGGATTTACCTAGAAATGGAGCATCTGTGAACCACCAGTTGTTTATAGAGACTAATGGACTTGCCTTGCTCCCCAGGTATTTTTACTTCAAAGGTACATAAAAATGCTTAGAAAACTCTGTCTTGATACTACAGCAAACAGCCCTACAATGACTTTGACAAACTAACCCCTAATGCAGATGAGAAAGCCACAAGGATTTTTCTTGTACAGTCATTCCATGTTCTGCCCTTGGCCCTGGCCCAGCCAGCTGGAGCCTCTCAGGGCACAAAAACCCCAAGACCCCAGACCATAAGACATAAAAACATTTCTGTGCACTGATTGCCTCCTCACAATAACCTCATTATCACAGCTGTCAGTCACCAGGACAAACCAGTCACTAACATGGGAACCACTGATAAGGGATGCTCACCCTGAAATGCACTTGGTGCCTGGAAGAACACAAGGGATGGCACCTTTAGCACCACACGAGGCTCCTCCAGGCCAAAGGAGCAGGAGGTGTCCTGTCCCTCCACTGCAAGGGACTGGAGGGGTCACATGAAGAGATTCCCTCTGGCTCAGTGTGGAACTGTTCAGCCCCTTCATTTCCACACTGAGCCAGCACTCACATGGAGATAATTGTTTAGATCTTCTAGGTTTATATCCCACAATGGTGATGTCCTGTGATCAGACTGGAAAATGTAAGGGCCTTTTTTCTTACAGATTTCCCAGCACATAAATCTTGTATTCAGGTGCTATCCTGTCTTAAGTGGCTACCCAAAACCACCATCATTAATCATTCACCTGGTGCATGATCCCTCTGTTTTATCCAAGTCCTTGATGTACTGATAAGGGGTGGCTACAGTCCTGACCATGCCAACATAAGGCTGGATCACTCATATCCAGTTCTGACCTCAATACTCCTCAGCCACTGCTCAATACAGTGGTGCTACAGTGAGAATTTGATAATGATTTATAAACCTGAGTAAATAAAACGTTTTTATCAAATTTCAGAAAAATGCTGTTAACATTTTAAAGTCAGCAAAAAATCTTTTCCAAGGCAGGAATTTTCAAAAACTTACCCTGAACATTGCCTGAGCCAGACACTTTAACAGATGGACTCAGAAAGCTTTTTTAATATTGGCTATTAATAAGTGCAAATGTTCACAATGACAAATGCAATGTATTTTTAGTCTGTACTGGGACAGTAGCCTGGTCTTCATCAGCACTTTTTGTCAAACTTTTCTCTTTCACACAAACCCCACCTGTAAGCCTGAATACACAGGCACACAATCACAAGCTCTTTCCAGCCTCACCTCCCTGTTCCACAGTAAGCTCTGTAAACACTCACACTGCTCTGCCTGCCTGCCTGCCAGGTGTCTCTGCTTCCATCTTGTCTTATTTCTCTCCCAGCACTCAAGAATGTTCTAACTGGGATTGCTCAGTGACTGTAGCTTAGTTAACCTGGAATTATCCAGTGTAAATCAACTCAGCATCAGGCTTTGCAGCTGCAATGAATGGATTAACTCATGATACAGTTAAGTAGGAGGAACAGGCTCGGTACTATAAACATCACAAATGCAAATATCTTTCATAAAGTCCTTTTGTTGTTATTTGTCAGAGTATAAACTGAGCAGCAGTGAGGAGGGAAGGGGTGGCTGTGAGCTATCTGTCCTCAGCAGCACATATACAGAGTCCCAGTCACCTTCTGCCCTTGCTGTGTCTTTAATTCCCAGCTCAATACCTGGAGCACAGCTACACCAACACCTCCAAAATCCAGCACCCTGAACCACCCTTGCCATGCTGTGAAGCCTGGCTGCAAGCAGTGCAAATATTTTGAATTGGATTCCTGTGGCCTTTTCCCTGGGTGACACACACAGTCTTAATGGCTCCCAAAAGAACACTGTGGTAACCATAAACTGTGATAAGTTTGACAAATGCCAGCTGACATAAAATGGACCCATTGTGTGTGTTTAACTGGAAGCAGTCAGAAACTCACATCTCGAGTTTGTGGTTTCTTCTGGGATCATTGCAATAGTTTCTACATGTCACAAGTTTATTCCAATAGAGGGTCATTTTTAGATAGAGAGCACCAGAAAGGACATGAGGAAACCTGGGGTTATTGCAGAGGGAGCCTGCAGAGGTGGCTCAATGCTGCTCACCTGCAATGCTGCTGTTTTGTGAACAACCAGCTGCACTCATTTCCCCAGGTGGCCCAGAAGCTTTTCTCACTCACTGGCCCTTTGGAGGTGCTGTCGTGTGCTGCAGGGCAGACACAGAACAAGGAAGAAAGTTCCAGGCAACACAGCTGGGATACCATCAGTGTAATTTCCTAACACCTGCACGAAGGGAAGAGTGGCTAATGCCATTTCACTGCGATCTGACAGAGAGAGGCTGTGCCTTTAAAGGTGGTCAGACACTTCCCACCCTTTAATTGCTTCTCCTCCATATTTATGTGATAAAAGCTCAAAGAAATACAGGCTTTGCTGAGCAGGCATACAGCCTAGGTGGTCTCCAGCCCTAAAACTATTCTCAAGTGACTTCTCCAAGCTCACACAAGAAAAGTGATAAAGTCAGGGCTTGGATGCTTCTTTCCCCATTCTTGCAATGCCACCCCCAGGACTCAGTGCAGTACCCTGCTAGGATGGATGCTCCACAGGACTGGAACTACCCTCATC
>NW_005054395.1:1627894-1641109 GCF_000277835.1 Geospiza fortis | reverse complement strand
GCAAGGGTGGGGTGAGAGTATTTCACAATTAATTTTCCACCGTGGAAGAGAGGATGCATTTCCTTCTTCATCTGTGCTTTTGTTCATTGGTGCTCAGACAAATGGCTGAGCCCTGGGCAGCAACCTGGAGCGACAGCAGTGCTCTGGCTCCCCAGCAGACTGGACTCAGCTGTTTGTGAGGCTGCCTCACTGGATCAATTGTCTCTCCTTCCCAAGTCATGCTGCCATTTTATCATTAAATCACTATTAATATCAAAATTGGAACTCTGCTCAAGCCCTGAATAAAGTTGATCACAGAGCTCCTCAGCTGAAACTAATATTCCAGCTGCTGCTTCTGGGAAAAGCAATGTGTTTTTTTGACATCCAACTATGCTAGAAGAAGCTGGACACCAGATAAAGGCAGCCCAAAATGACTCAGTGAGCACCACTACTTTTGCCCCAGCCTGATCTGAAAGCTACTGACATCAGTAGCAAACCTTTGTTTCAATAGAGATACATTTGGCATTAGCCTTCAAAACCCTCATTCAGTTACAGTCACTCGTGTTGGGTCCCAGCTACACTTCATGAACATCTCTGCTGCTTTAATCTCCCTGTTAGGTGCTGTTGTGCCCTGCCCGGGGACAGTGTTGATCCCATGGGTGCCTCCAGGCAGGCCAAGGCTTCCCAGGGCCAGGAGACAAGTTGGAAACTTCTGGTGCCCTTCACCCACCAAGCTTAAAGGGGGACAGGACAGGAAGTGTCCTACCAGACTGCTCTGCTCCTACACCTTCCCAAATGCTGCCAGCCCCTCCTTGCCAGGAAAAAGTTCTATCTTCCAAGCTCACAGATAACAAATTCTGCATTTTGGCACTTTCATGTACTTGTAAGTAGCAATTGATATGAAGTAAATGCTTCAGATATGTGGCTGAGTGGCAGCTCTGCCAGGAGTTTGCATTTGTACCTGTCCTGCAGACACAGCTGCTCTGCCTGCAAACAGCATGGATGCTGCAGGTGTGGTTTAAGGCTTCTTGCAAGTCTTGGGGGAAAAGTGCCCATCACCCCAGAGATAATCCTGCCCTCCTTCTCTTCCACCCCCTTTGCAGAGCTGGCTCTGACCAGACTTCCAGATCCATCTTCCAGGTCTTTTCACTGCTCCCATGTTTTAATTGCTTCTGTTTTACATCTGGTTGACCAAAGCTCAAGAGAAACAAGTTCAAAGCCTTTCTCAAATCACAGTATAACAGTAGGTGGTCCCCCCTATGGCAATCACACATCTTAAAACTAGGAAAAAGGAAAATGAAGGAAATAATTGCAGTGTCTGCACAGGCCCCATGCTGTCAGTTATCCCTGATAGGGAGTGTCTGCTCCCTGTTTCCTTCCTGCTGGCTCAGCCCCAGGCAGGCAGAGGCAGCACTGACAGCCCAGGGATGGATCAGCACCATCAGTCACTCCCACCTGGTGTCCAGGTGACTGAAGATTGCCTTCAGCTGCCTGAATACAGACATTTAATGCCACTCCAAAACCTCAAGGTATTCAAGGCATTCACATGGATGTGACACAGCCTATCCAGGAGCCCACACCACAAAAGGTAGGCACAGGCACCCAGGAGAGAGGGTGAGAAGAGCCACAGCCTCCATGGGGGCCTGGCTCCTCATCTCATGTTATGAGTAGAAAAGTCACCCATTTTTTTAAAAGATTGCAGAGTTCACAAGTTACACCAGTTGCTGCCAGGGTGGAGTTCTAACTCTTTGTTGTTGATGGTTTCATGTTGTCATCACCTGTTAATAGTTTTTCGTTAACTACCTGTTGTTGATGGTTGGAAATCCCCCTTTGTCGAGTACCACCCTGCTGCTTCCCGGAGGATGGCACCCGGGACGGTGAAGAGGAGGGGACAACGGGGCTGGTATGCAAATGAGGAACCCCCTCACCAAACCCAGCAAAAACCCCTAAAAACAACGAGCCAACGCAGAATTAAAGAGATCTAAGTGATGTCTAGATGTGAGGAACAGAATCCAGTGTTAGCTGAGACCCTTTTTACCCCTCATCCTAACCTAAAGACGTTGGCTAGAGAGAGGACCCCGAATGTCAAACTGAAAAACGGGAATCTCCTGGTGCTCTCATGAGGGCAGAAGCCCCAGCTCTGCCTGCAGACCAGCGGCCACAGCCGCACTCTTCCTCCTCCTCCGTGCCACTCCTGGGAGCAGCGGAGGCGTGTGCGTCTCCCCACCCGAGCTGATTTTTAATAAAAGCATTAAAAAGGAGAAAAATCTTCTGCCCTATTTATTTCATCTCATGTGTTGAGATGTGAACACCAATTCACCACTGAGCTGTAGTTTGCTGGGCTTCTTAGGCTGCCTGTGTGGCTGGAGCTAAAGATACCCCAGCCAGAGCCATCAGCCTTTCTATCACCTGAGCAGCCCTGAGCTGTGTGAGCAATCGTCCCCTCAGCCCCTTCTGCAAAGTGCAAATGCCTTTCTCCACCCCGAACTCGGAGGAATGCACAAGACCCAGGGGATTGTCCTTTGAGGCTTCAGACACTGCAGGGACTCACCTGGGAACACCCCAAAGGCTACACAGGCTCCTCTCAAGACAGTTATTGGATTACTGCTTCAGTGCTCTGTTCTTTAGGCTCTGCCAGACGGCTTTAATCAGCTGGTAATGTGACACTTCCTTCTATAAAGACCTGAGACCTACTTCCCTGGCAGCATGCCTTTTCCTCCAGGTCAGCCTGCATCCCTGATTTCTCACGTGTTGCGACACTGAGATGAAGAAAAAAAAAATTATCAAGGCAGTTGTAATTTCGATGTAAACCTGACAGGACATTCTGCTCAACAAGGATATCTCAAGGAGCTCTTGAGGCTGGCTCATTTCAGCTTCAGACAGCAGGAGAGGCTCAGCTCAAAACTCTTGACTTCAAATTCCCACTGGGTTTAAGTGCTTGATGTGATTAAGGAATGAGAAGTGAATCTCAAAAGAAATCAGAGGTGACACAACAAACCGTGGATACAAATTTGAGCAGAAATGCACTGCAAAAGAGATGTTATTTACTAGTCCAGAAAGTTTACTAAATAACCTACCTTATGAGATTTCTGGAGACAGGAGTGGTGCTCAGACCTGGTGCTCAGATCCTAACTGCCCCAAAAGCTGCCCTCCAGTTCTTACTTCCTTTACTTTACGTGTAGTTTTCTTGTCCAACTCCCATCTTTCATCACTCTCCACTCTTTTGCTAAGCCACATTTAGCAAGCAATCCCAAAAAATGTCACAGGAAAAAAGCTAGCCAAGGTGGTCCCTCCACAGCCACATGTGATCCTCACTTGGAAAAGTGTTACAAAACATCCTGAGTGAAATACTTAATCAGGCTAAAAACTTGGACCTCCCCATCTCACCTGGATGCACTGGTACCTTGCTTGGAGAAGGAGCTGGAAGCACCTCCTGCCCCTCTTTTCACCCAGCTGACAACAGGATGAAAATTTCTGGACAGTCCCTTATGCCACACGGGAGCAGGCAAAGCCAGTCTTGTTATTGCTAGCATGCAAACTTTGTTGTCACTGCTTGCTATAAAAAAGCTTTAGTTGGGCATGAATGAAAGGCAATGACTAAAACATTGTATGAAATTGATTTAATAAGGTTCAATGATTGAAACAGGAAAGATTTTCCTTGACAAATTGTTACAGGCCAGATTCAGCCTTCTGTGACCAGCTCTGTGTCAGCCTAATTGAAATTTGTGCAGTAAAGGGGCAACAGCCTTTGCTCTCAATTAACTCAGAAGAAAAGTAGAAATCTTTTCAATCCTTCTGAATTATCAGCCCTTCTTTCATCTGTTTGGGTTGTTTTTGGTTTTTTTTCTGTATATTAATACAGCTATTAAGAATATTTGGGGATACCATAATTCACAACCATAATTTAGGACCATAAAAAAGCTAGGATTAGAGAGCAGGAGAAAAAGGGTATTTTGTTTTGAGGAAGGAGGTAGCAATCTGCTACAAATACCACTTATAAGGGCTGCATCTAGTCCCAGCTCATTCTGCCACAGACTTCTGGCTGCAGATTGATTTGGATGCATCGAGTGTTTCCTGGATTTTGGTTACAGATATAAAAAATCCAATTCTGCCACTCTTGATTATACTGACCAGCACATCCTTTGGAATTACTCCTTAAGGCTTAACTGAACTTTGTTTGTGGAGAAAAATAACACCTCATGGTAAATGAGTCCTTGAATCTGGATACAACAAAATTTGGGGCCAACCCCACCTTGGATTAGGTGTGTTTCACACGAGCTAAAGGCCACACTCCCAGGTATGTCTCGAGATGCTGCTGACCCCTGCTTGCCCTGAAAGCAGCAGCGCGGGTGTTGTTACCCTGATGGGGATCCTGACATCCTGAGCAAGCAGGAGGCATTATCTGGGCTCCAGGGAGGAGCAGCCACTGAAGCTGCAGGCGACTTTCTGTGAGAATCTCCTTCTCAGGAAAATATCCTTATTAATAAAACAGTAGGGAATGCGGAAAAGCAGACTGATCTCAGAGTAAAATGTTTCTTTGGGAGTTCCCTGAGGAGTCAGTAGCAGCTTGTTATGGAACTAACAAGGCTTTTACTGCTGCAGACATGTGAATGGGAAATATTTCAGTGTTAGGAGCAGCTAATAGAGGCACAAAGCAGGAAAGCTGGGCAAGCAGAACCAGTGCCTTGAATAACAAAACTCACAGCTACTGGAAAACCCCTGAAAGGTTCTGAGTATGAAACAATCCATGACCTAATTAGGTGGCACTGTTGCTGAAAAATAGAGGAAGGAACAGAAAGAAAGCAGGGGGAAGATTAAAGTGGGAGAGACAGAGAGTCCTTAATACTCAGGAGATGAGTCCAAGCTGAAGCTGACCAAGCCTGATGCTTTATTTAACACACACAAACACTCCATGAGGGAGGAGGGAGGCACAGATGAAAGGAGACTTGCTCCTCGCTCATGGAGCACATTTTATACACTGAGATGAATGAGGGAAACAGACAGGAAACACCACAATGTGTTAGGATCTGGAATTAACTAATATCCATGCTGGTTTCTGCTATGAAAATACCACATTTTTCTCCAAGGGGAAAAATGGGTTAGGAATCCCTAAGGAGCCTTGTAGGGAACAAGTATTACAGTGAACTGGGCCACAAAACATGATGTGATCTATTCTGCATCTTTCCCACAATAATTCCCCATCAGCCATGGCAGAAGCACAGTTCAGAGGCAAACTGGCACCTCTGAGCCAGACAGAGCACATTTCATGGGCACAGGTTACTTGGGTGACACAAAGGAGTTCTCTGCAGGAACAGGCTCAGCCAAAGCTACACTAAACCCTTGAGGCCATCACACGAGGCTGCAGGGGAGTAATCAGAAATATCCATATGGATACTGCCGTGGAGTGCACGGCCTTTTCCAAGGCAAGAGGAAATCCCAAACCATCTAATCAACAGCAGACTACACCCAAGGAGCTCACCACACACCACCGCAACCACCAAGGGAGCACAGGACACACCTCTCACTCAGCAGGGCTGTCAGATTCTTTCTGAAAAAATGTCAGGCCAGACTCTTAATTAGGGTGCACGGTCCCAGTGCTGACTTCAGTGAGCTCTGCTGATTTAAATGGCAAGGTTCTGGTATCTCCCACGTGCTACTGGAAGTGGAGAAGAGCGGGGCCAGCCAAATCCTTGTCACCTCTCAGCCCAAGAGGTCCCTGGCTCTGTCACAGCTGGCTTCCCACAGACACTGCTGTGAGCAGTTCTGGGCCAAGGAGAGCTGATGAGGTGCAGCAGCCTCATCTGGCTGCCAGTCAAGTATGACAGCCTGCACTTGAACTACACACTCATTCCAACAGGGAACCAAAGCTACAGGGATTTGGCCTGAGCATCAGATGTGTGAAGTCTTTGAACTAAGTTCCTTTAAACTCAGTCCCCCCCACAGAAAGCATTTGTACAACTGCCTGATCAAAAAGCATCGATAAATCGAGTCGTGACTCCCCTTCCTCTCACTGCAGTGTTCACTATTCCCAAAGGATCAGGCCCAAGTCCTTCACTCACTGCACTCTGCAACTAATCTGCTGCATCCCCACACCAGGAGCTGCTACAAAGTGCTGCTGTTTGGGCTGGGTGGCACAGAGGGTCCCTGTGCCTGGCTGAAGGACAAGCAGACACACTCAGCTCCTGGCAGCACCCTGAGTTAGCACCCAGCACTGATGGGAGCTGTGCTCCTCAGGATCCAGCTTTAGGCAGCTGAGCTGTGAGAGAACTGCACATGAGGAGCTGTGCCACTGCCCTGGCCTTTCCCCACAGCAACACAGGGAGCTGGGCCGGCCCAGCCCTGTGCTGTGAGTGCCACAGCTCTACCCTACGTGTACCTCATAGGAACGTGCAATTTCACAGGATGTGTCACTGTCTGTGCACAGCTGTGCCCCAAAATGCTTCAACCAGGAGTGCAGACATGCCTGCAGCCACTGCTGTTTGCATCACAGGCACAGGGAGAGGTTGCCATGAGCACCAGCAGCAGTCATGCCCACCCACGCCAGTGCAGCCCACGCAGGGACATCACATGCCAGGGAGAAAGGCTCTGTGTGGGCTCACTCAGTGCTCAGGGAGATCAGCTCCTTCCCTGAGGCCACACTGAGCCTGTGACAGAGGCTAGAGATGGATGCAGACACCCCTATCCTAAACCAGCCATACAACCACAGTCATATCCTCTCCTCTGATTTGGGATCAATCTCCACAATCACTTCTTTCTCCACTAAAAGCAAACACAAACATTTCAGAAAGCAGAAAAGCTTGGTGAGAATGAAAACCTCACAATACATTCCAGTTCTGCCTAAGAAAATAGACACCTTAGAAACCAGGGAACAGCTCAGCTCAGTTTTTCTCTTCAAGCCTCTTCATCACAGTCCCTGCCTCCAGTGCCCAAGGATGGGAATGGCTCCTGTTGCATCAGCCGTGCAGGGGGAGATGAGCAGAGCCCGGGGCTGGCCCTGCTCTGCTGTAGGTACCACTGCACACACAATGCCACGGGCTCACCCTGAAAACAACAGGCTGACAAAGGAGGAAGGGTCAGGCTCTGCTTTGCCAGTCTCTAAGGTTTTCTAAGACTCGGCTCCTTCAGTCCCACAGCACTCAGTGAACGGCTGGTTAAAGCAGCCTCACTCCAACTGAAAGCAGGCTGCTGTATATTTTAACTGTGTGTTTTAGCCTGATTTTTATCCCTGAACTACAGCACGCTTAACAAAGATGACTTCAGAGGGAAAAAACCATTCCTTAAATTAAAATTGTACTTACTGAGAGTGACTGTGAAAGTCTCTACGGGAACTGCAGTGTCTCTGAAGCCCGTCTCAGCAGCAGCAAAGTTTTCTCTCCTGCCTTGCACAAGCGGGATGTGAAGGCAGAGCTGGGACACGCTCTGTGCTGTGCCGCTGCTCTCCTGTGTATCGTTGCCAAGGCTCCCGGGGCAGACTCCAAAGCTCCCAGATTGGCCCTGGCCAAGGCATTCCTAATCAAATGCTCCTTTCAGCACGGCCACGGGCATCGCACAGGGCTGGGAACGGCAGCGTTCGCTTTGATTCAGGTAAAGATAAACTTCCATTAAGTGCTCTCATCAGTTTGAAATATTGCTTATTAGCGAAACATTTTCTATCTGGAATTGTAACCGATGTTAAAAACTATGTTAATTTTTCTTTAAATAAATAAACTTTCTGCCTCACCCCCCTGCTTTGAGCTGCTCCGAGATCTCAGAAACAATGGCAGGACTGAAGTCTGCCCCCAGGTTTGATGCTAAAATCTGCAATTGAATCAGCTATTTCTGCACAACTGTAAAAATCTGCTATGCCAAAATGTCATGATCTGCAGGTAAATGATTCTTGATGGAAACACGGAATTCATAAAATCAACTGCTGCAGCAACACACAATTAAACTTTTGCATTATGGCAACAGGTCCTGGACACTCAGCTCTCATGGTACCAATCTTTTTCTCAAAGATATCACAGTCCAAAACACGAGATGTGTGAAGTTTCAGACAGCAAGAAATACTCAGATAAGAGGAAGACAGAAGTCTCAAGTGCAGCAAAAACCAAACTTGTCTATCTGAAAAAAATATGATCTCTCTGCTACCTCTCAAATCAGTATTACAGATGGTCTGTAATACCCAGAGTATTACAGGAGTATTTTGGGCTCTCATCCTTTTGAATTTGTTGTCCCTTCATGTGTTAATTGTGTTAATGGCTATTCTGTATCTTAGTGGTGGCTAAGATGGAAAGGGTTCACAGACTCATGGAAACCAGAAGAGGTGAACAGACATTTAAAAATCTCATTTCCAGCGTTACAGCTGATCCTAAATGCACTCCATCTTCCTTGTTCAACATTAATATGTGTTTCTAGAGGTGAGTCAACTACAATAAGAATGTTTACATTATGGAAGTCAGATCAAAGCGTTTTAAAATTATCAGTATGACTGATCTGACATGTTTTTTTCCTTTTTCCCTATTGCTCACAAACAGGTCTGAAAATTACTTCTTCAGTTAGGGTAGGCAACATTTTTTCAGTATCTTTCAAATTTTAATGGTATAGAAAAGACAGTTCCTGCCCTTTTCTATAATTTAATCATGAACTACACCAACATCTATAATTCAGATTTCTGCAACAATGGAAATTTTTGAACGGCGAATTTTGCTGATAGGGGTTGCTCAAATTGGAAAGGATCAAACATTCCCAATATTTAAATTCTCAGGGAGGATATACTTCAATCCTCTTCTTTTCTCCTACAGTTACCATTATGGGTGTGTAAATAACTTTAAATGAACTCCTTGTACAAGACCACATGTAGTATGGTTGGAGTAAACTGGTTAAATGTCCCCTCCCAGAAGGGCCTGAGTCCTTGACTTCAAATAATAGGGTTGTAAAGGAGAGTGGGAAGAAAAGGAGACAATGAGGTCAAGAAAGTACCACGGGAAGGTAACTCTGGTTTTGCATCTGAGTTTTTACACTTCACTGTACTCCCAGACACGTTCTGGAAGAAGAATAAACTGCTTTTCTGCCAGCTCCTGGCACTGCATTTACACTGAGCCCTGGAGTGCTCTGCCTCCAACCAGCTTCATCACTCAGCGCAAAAGAGATAAAGCGTGAATAGCTCTGCCAAAAGGATGATCATCTGTTAATGGAGCTACTTCTGGACACCCCAGGGAGCGAGGCACCTGAGACAGCTCATGCTCTTTGCACACAGATGCTGAAGGCACATCACTCTCAAGCAGGCAAGGCTCTGTTTCTAGGTCAAACCACTGCACAGGCGGGCCCGATGTCTGTAACATTTAAGAATACAGAGCCAAGGGTTCAGGGCAGAGGGTGAAGGCAGTTTTCCAGCAGTTAGGATACCCTGGGATATGAACTGACAGGGGAGGGCTCCACACATCACAGCAAAGACTGGCAAATATTACACTTAAATAAACCAAGCATGTTTAAAATGTATCTCTCCCACTCACAATTTCCATGAATTTTTCAGAAGGTCTAAGAAGGTCTAATTCTGAAAAGGTAAATTAACTCCCTATCTGTTCACACTTAAAGCTTTTTAAAAAGCAGGCCTGAAGTCTGGAATAAATTCAGCAGGCAGCAATGTCTTGACCTTACATAGGAATATTTGCTTAATAAAACTTATGGATTTATCAGGCTGTTTCCTTCTGTTTCCTTTCTGGTGGGTAATGGAAGGTACACCCACCACTTCACTTTGACGTGTGTAACCCAGAAAAGCCTCAGCTCGCTGTAAAAACGCCAAGTGATACGTTTCTTTGTTAGAAGATGCCTCGGGGCTCTTGTCGCATTCTTCTAAACACGTCAGGAAAAACGAAATGCATTGTTAACAGCCAGTAGAAAAGCACCACACATTAGTCATTCTTCTCCTGAATGGAAAAGAACAATTTCTCATGAAATATCGTTCCCATTATATTCCTAGATTGCTTTGCTGGGTAGCTGCCCTGTCTTTCACAAGCCTCAGGCTGAAAAGAGGGATTCTGAAAGAGAAATTTTGATACTCCTGAAAAGAATTAAAGGAAAACGTGAAAGTTCTCACTAGAAGAATTTTGTAAAGACTAGTGCCAATCAGTTTCTTGAAGTGTTCTTAAGGATTAAACAAATAAAAATCAAGTCAAAATGAAAAACTGAAGCTTCTACTCTTGAAAGACATCAAAATGAGAAACTCTGAAATTCGCAAATAATTTCCTTTTTCCCGAGCCAAAATGTTGTCAAAATCAGCATTTTATGGATATTTCAACTCTGAGAGGAAACAGCTTTACCATTGAATTTGGCACATCCAGCATCTCAGCCAGAAATGCCAATGCAAAAAGAGAACTTGCAAGACACGCAGAGAAGAAACACACCCAGCTGGCGGAGCAGAGGTGCGGGTGTGTTAAAAATGGGTTAGAAACTGTTGTAAAATAGTTGATAGATCGTTAAGCATGTACTGTTGGTTTGGTTATTATATTGTAAAAGGTACTCCAGGTACCATATTACACCTCAGTAAAGTGCACCAAGAGAAACGAGCCAGCCTGGACAGAACTGTAATGGGCCAATCAAGAGCCTTAAACCTTCATGCAAATGAAGGATCCTAAAAGAAACCAATCCAGAGGGGACAAAAAAGAGGATAAAAAGGGGCTTCTGACCCACTGAATTTGTGCTGCTCCATCTGGGACATCTCTACATCACTGCTGAAAAGAAGCCCCAGCGCCGGCACTGCAGCATCCTCAACGGGAACGCTCCTGCTCGGCCCGGGCCCCCTTGCTTTAGGCCTTTCATTTTCTTATAATAAATGTTGAAATCACTTTAGTACCGGGAGCCTGCTCTCGTTTTTAACAGGTGCAGTGTCTGTGTGTCCAGGGCTCCTCCACTGCCCTGTGCCAGCTCAGTGCACGCTCCTGGCACAGCAGTGTGGCTGTGGCAGCGCTGTCTTGTCCCAGGGGCTCTGCTGGAGTTCTCTCTGCAAGCAGCTGCTCCCACCTGGCCAGGGCTGCTGGCCCCAGTGCTGCTGGCCATAATGCTGCTGGCCCCAAAGCTGGAGGCCCCAATGCTGCAGGCCCCAATGCTGCAGGCCCTACTGCTGCAGGCCCCAACGCTGTTTTTGTGGCCCAGCATTGTCCTGCAGAAGGGCTTCAGCCGCTCCCCAATGCTGTCAGAGCACACCAGGGCTGCTCTATGGCTGAGCTCTCGCCTGGTGCCACAGCAGAACCGTGGCTATTTGTGGCTATTTATCCGCTGCCTTATTTCCAGTTCGCACTGGGCACACAAAGACACGGATAAATAGCAATTAAATCAGCCACAATGGGTTGTGTTAACTACTGGTAACTAAGAAGCCACCTTGATCCCTCTCTGCATCTAAGATATTCACCACAGGACACCGAGGCCCCAGCGCACAAAGACTTTTCAATTTCGGATTAAAGGCGTTGCATTGGAAATAGCTCTGGTAAAGCCCAGCAGATTACAACTGGCAAAGAGGGACAAATGAATGGCTGAGGGAAGTCAGTGGGGATAAGAATTTGCACTGGAAGAAGGGGTGCAACCAAACCCACTATTTTTAAAAAAAGTTTTACCACCTTCCCACGGTTCTGGCACCTGCAAACTGCCTGGAGGAGAGAGAAATTCTGTGGACTGGCTGTTCTAACAAAGCCTGATTCCACTTGCTCGAGTTCCGGTTCTTTAGGATCAAAATCTGGGAATAAAAAAAAAACCAGCCCTTGGGAGCCTTAACCAAAAGCTGCGCCAGTAAGAATGAGACCGAGTCCCAGCACAACTGGAGAAGGCAGACCCAGGACAGGGTGTGAGCTGTCTCCAAGACACATGTTGGAAGTTGCAGTTTCTCATAGGAAGACTTTGTTTCCAGCTTGCTTCCATGATTGCTTTTGAAAGCATGGCTTCCTCCTTTCAGGATTTTCCTGCAGAAAATTTTGTGAGTTGCTCTCCAGATGATTCACATTTAGTCCTAGAGACTATTTTTAGCTGCTTTTATTTCAGCACACGTTCTTGGAGAGCCCTGCTATTTATGTGGTTGACATTTCCCTCTTCTTGGCTCCTCTGGGGAGAAGCTCCATGAGGCAGTTTTTGGGAGCACAGCCTGCACATCATTCCTCCTTTTGTGTGTTCCACACAGCAGAGCTGGAGCACTCCTGAGGTTGGCAGCAGCAGTTTTTATCACCATGAAGACACATAATGGAAAGCAAATAAGCCAAGGAAAATCAAACACACTCCAGCTCCTCAGAAGGTTTGCAAGGCCATTCTCAGGCTGGTTTGGGCAAAGGTCTGATGATCTGGACATTGAAGGCGTAATCATGCAGCAAATACAGAGACAGTTGTGTACAAGTGAGCAATAAAAACCATGAGAAAATTGCTGCAATATGTCTGGGGTAAGCCTGAGACCAGGACATGAAGTCACCTCTTTGTTAGGGTCACAGAGCTTTGAAAAAATGGGAGATATTAAATTATCAGTGGGTCCACAGCCAACATCAAGGTAGGTGTACATATGGTGTTCGAGCTGGACACTGATGTCTTAGGGATTAGTTTTATAGTGTTGACACAGATATTATGGGATATAGCTAGCAACAACCCAAATCACATGCACCTAAATAATGTTTCCAGCCCAAGAGGCAGCTCTGCAATTGGAAAACTGCCTTGTATCAGCTTTCACTGATTTCTTTCACATATGGGAATAGTGCTGAAGTATGAAACCATTTTTGCACTGGTAAAGTCCCACGGATGAAGGTCTGTCTTGCTTTAATGAAACCCATAAAAAGGCTCTTTTTTATGACACACAGAAGATTAATACTGCAAAGTTTCTGCTGCTCTTCCAAGTGTGGTTAAAATTTTTGAATGAGTCTAAAGTTTTGCCTGGATATAATTTGGATTCATGCATGCACACACATCACAAACATTGGGTCAGGACACATCACAAACACTGGGAAACCCAACTAAACCAGAAGGGAATGAGCTGGAGGCAAAGACAAAAAGCAATTTCAAGTTATGCATGTTAAGCAATTGTAATTTTTATCTTTGCTGTCTTCCCTGGTTTACAAGTAAATCTCTACCATGGTGACATTCAGCACACTCTAATATACAACCCCATCTTTTAAGAGCATCCTGTATATTGATTCCCAAAGTATGGCTCAAGCTCATTATCTTATAATCTGCTAGGTTAGGAAGAGCTCCTGGGGAGCCAACATATGGATGCACTGTGAGCACATTATC
>NW_005054395.1:1587077-1627840 GCF_000277835.1 Geospiza fortis | reverse complement strand
TAGGGCTGCTCAGTGGTTCAGTAGACTAAAAGACTTGACAGACCAAATTTATCCCAGGAGTAATTCAAAGAAGATGGAGGAGTTACACCAGGAGTCGTGGCCCATTGTGCTCCTCCTTGAAACCCCTGCTTGAAAATATGAGTTATTTGCACAGTGAAGTCTGGGCTACTAAACAGTAATTAGACAGCTACATGGGAAAGAATTACCTGATTGTGAGATGATTAATTAGTATGCTGTCAGATATGATTATCCTGGATCTAGGGAATGCAGTGCATTTGTTCCTTGCTCCTTACAAGATGATGACGGCAACATGAAGCACTTCTGCCCTAAATCCCTGAATGAACAGCACAAGAGCGCAGGCAGCAGCACTCAGTACCCAGGGCTTTAATGAAGGTAGCAATAATCAGGACAGACTGACACAGCTCTGTCCTGTCACGGGAGGGCAAAAGCAGACAAGGAAACAGCTTCACAAAGACACCTGCACCATACCTCAAATGCACTCAGTGCACCACTCCTGACATCAAGTGCGGCCTTCCAGCAGGAGAGAAGCAATTTCTGACCACCTCTGCTTGGCAGTGTGGGCACCATGTTTCAAAACCATCAGCTCCAAATTTTAGCATTGCAATTTTTTTTTCAGCCTTGTAAATTTTAATGCCTGTAGGGACTGGAGGATAAACAGCACACTCACCTGTGGCTCCTGAGACACCAGAGAAAGGCAGGAAGGCTGATGTGATAGGGAGAAGCAAGATTACCAAAACTGGCTGCTTCTAGCAAAACACAGCCTGACCTAATCAACTGAACATGCCTTTTGTACAAGGGTGCAGCAGACTTATAATGCCACCCTTGTGCAGTTTTGTAAAGTAGATTTGACACCTACCAATCTCCCTGGACCAGCAGCTGCATAAACCAGTGCAGGTAAGCAGACAGGCTTGTGCCTTCAGCACCATCCTGGGCTTTAATCCTTTCCCTGGCTGAGGCAAAGGAGCCCTGCTTTGCTCTGCCTCTCATTTGGGCAGGCTCTGCAGACCAAAGGAGCCCTGCTTTGCTCTGCCTCTGGGCAGGCTCTGCAGATAGAGCAGCAAGGAAAAGCACTCTGGAAAATTATTAGCCTTTGAAATTCAGTATCAAATTCCACCTACATGCACAGAAGTACTGCTGTTATAGATGCTCAGATAGAAAAGCAGACAGGGCACCAGCTGAGACCCAGGTACCTGTTCTCACTCGATGATGGACATACTCTGTGACCTCAGTGGTATGCAGGCACCTGCCTTATCTGGAAACCAATCTGACTCTGCCACCAACCGGGGCCTTATCCCTGAACAGCTCAATTTACCTTCAGACTTGGATGAATAACAATTTTCTAGCTCCCAGAGAAGCTGCAACAGGAATTTATTAGAGCCTGTGAAGCACTTTGATAGTATAATAATGGAATAAGTATTGTAAATAGTTTTTATGCTAATTCCTTCATTTACATAACTCTGGCCTCAGCCTCCAGGAATTTAACTGATATATGGGATGTGAATAAATCTCTCTGAAGTTACAAGCCTCTGTCCCAAGCTTGCAGATCATTTCCACATCTCTCCACCCGTGTAGGGCCACCCCACAGTTGTCTCTGCAGGATAAGAGAAAGCAGCTGCTGTGAGATGATGATGAGTGATAGCCTCAGTGCACTGGGAATCGTGCTGCTTCCCTCAGCTTTGGCACCAGCCTTCAGTGGAAACAAGAAGGATGGCAATCCCTTTAAAATCCCCAATGACTAAGGCCATGCCCACCCAGCTCTCTGGGATGGAGGTGTGTGGGCAGCTTTTCCTGGCTGGTCCATTGCTCCAGCTGGGGTCTCCCCACTCCTGTAAGTAAATGTCATTAGCACTTCTCACATTCCAACTCTCCTGCTGGGGCAGCTCCTGGCAAATTCTTAATTCCAGATAAAGCAAAGCACCAAGGTGCTTCAGAACCAGCCCCTTCAGAAGCATCAGGAATGAAGTCCCTGTGCACACTGGTGACACAAGGCCTCCCAGCCACCACCTCCCTGGGAGCCCTCAGCATCACCACCAGGGTGCTGAGCACACTGTGCTGAACTTGGCCTCTGTGTCACCCCTCAGCTAGACAGCTCCCAATTAACAACCTTGTGTGGGCCCAGCCAGCTCTAGACAATATTTTCAAATGTGACCACTGTGAAAGGAAAAAAAAAATAGGTCAAGGGGATTATGCAGGGTGACTAATGATTGCTGCATGCTGGGCTGAGATGTGAAGTCTGGCTGTGTTTTCAAAGGTGCATAATAATATGTCCTTGTCTGACCCGTGGTGCTGTTGACACTTTTTCTGAGTTGATGCCTCCACAAATCCCCATTAGACTGGAAGCTTGAACACCCACCATGAATGATGGCAGTGGAAGGACTGCCAACGTGGAAGGACTATCAAACTTTGCAGAACTCCCATTTAAGTTTCACTTAATTTCTTAAAAGCCAGGCAGCAGAGGCAATTATTTAACTGTCAAGCCCTTTTGGAGTTGTTTGCTGGGGGATGTGGCTGCTGTTCCCAGACTTGGGGCAGCACATGTTAATTCCATGACAGTTCTCTGGAGCTGGACAAGGGATAACAGGGGGCCACTCTGTTCAGTACAGCTGGCAACTACAGTCATGTGAATGTGCCCTGCCAGCCAGCTTGCCATCCAGACAGTCAGAACTTACAGCTTTATCCTTATTTTACTGATAGGGAGGACAGCATGGTATATGGAGGGCATGGTTCAGCCGGCCCTTCCCAAAAATCACAGGAGGTTTGTAGCAATAGGAAAATGAATTCAGCTGTTTTCTCTCCTGGTCCTGTGTTTAGCATTAGAGTCCCTCCAAATACACCTTTCATTAACAGTGAAGGTAGAATTAATTTTTCTTGGCTGACAAATGTTCATTAGCCAAGTATCTGCATCAACTTCTCTGCCCTGGTCACAGAAATACTCCCCTTTCTAGCTACAGAAATTGGAAGAAAAAGCAATTCCACTATAGCTCAGCCAAACCTACAGTTCCCCACAGGAACTCTGGGGCAACAAGTGCTGCAGCAGCCTGAGAGAATGACAGAACAGCCTTTTGTTTCTGTTATGGTCCCTTCACAGGCACTTAGACTATAAATATCAGCAGAGCGAAGTTTCCCCGACAAACACAGACATCCCAGGAAAAACACAACCCCTGTTCAGCCTCACTGTGAACAGGAACTGGGAGACATTTGGTGTCAGGCAGCGAGGCCTTCACATGGCTGCTGGCAGCCTGGCAAGAGCAGGGTGTGATGATGCCAGACTGGGTGTGCTGGGCTGAGCCTGGAGCAGGGAACAGCAGGTGCAGATCTGCTGTAGGAGGCAAGACACCTGCAGTTCGTACAACATTTATTTCAGGATGCCTCAGGGAAAACTCCCAGCTTCAGCAGAAATGTACAGCTGCCCAACAAAGCTCACGAGTGTGGGCAAGGCTGTGACAATATTAACACTATCCACACCTTTCAGACTGATTTGCACCTTTTGGGTGATATTTGCATTTTTACAAGGCATGAGGAAGGGCAGCACCTAGGTACATCCCCTAGCTGCCTTTAGATTAGATCAGTTTTAACTCCCAAGTGATTCTACACTGACCAAAGGACAGAAATTCTTTGCTATAGCAACAGCAGAGCTCTGTGCCTGAACAGGTATGGCCCAGGCAAGGCCTTTCAATGGGGTCCCACTGGGCATTGCTAAGTCCAGGCTTGAGCTCCTCACTCCTGAGGTACAGCACAGAATGCAGCAGAGGATCCACTTCTGCCCCATTGTTAGGTCTCTGCAATCACAGGCTGAGAAGAATAATTTTTTACAAATTCCCTGATTTAAATCAACCCCAAAGTGACTTTTTAAAGAAAAGTCTGCTGGAGCTAACAGTCTGATTGTTCCATAAATCAGTTTTTTTCCCAAGTGTAAAATCTCCACTTGCTCATTCCGTGTCTTTCATCCTAATTAAATAGTGATGTGAAGTAATCAGCAGTATTGTCAATGGCCTGGTGCTGCACAGATACTTCTGAATATACAATATTAGAGGGAAATGAAGCTAATGAAGAAGATTCCCACCCAGCACCTGCACCATGACCTACAGTGCAGACTGGAATCATCCACTGAAAACCAAGACACCCCATGATTGTGGTCTGAGTCCAGCCAAGGGCCTGCAGTGCCCCAAGTTATGTAAAGAACAGGTCATGGAAGGGGCTCTCCCTATGCTAAATATGACCTTTCTTTACCATTTCAGCAGGGAGCAAAATACCTCTAGTTACCTTTCACATTCTATTTCCATAATCTGCTCAAATTAAAACACTGAACTACTCTTAAACACTGATCCCTGCCCTTGACACTCACCTCTCCCTTCTAATTATTCGTATTCAGTATGGAAGTGTTGGGATGCCATGAGAATAGAGGCAGTGAGCTGTCAGCACAGGGGAAACTCTGAGAGCCCCTGAGTCATCCAAGAAGCAGTTACAGATGTGAAGTGCCTCAGGAAGCAGGAAGGTGTGTGCTCCACATGGTTCTTGTTACCCAGGGCTCTCCTGGAAGCATGAGGGGCTCCAGGGCAGCCCCAGCTCCCAGGACAACCCAGCCCCAGCCCCAGCCCCAGCCCCAGCCTCCAGGACAGCCCCAGCCCCAGCTCCCAGGGCAGCCCCAGCCCCCTGGAAGGGGGACGTGGTGCCTCCCCAAGCAGACCTGCACATGCCAGTCCCAGGGAGCCATGCTAACAGAGGTGAGAGGGGATGTCCTAACCCAGTATGAACTCCTGGGAGCTTCTTCAGGAGAGTCCTTTCTCTCTTGGGTATCAGCTCCCCTACAGGAAAGAAGACCTTGCATAGGAAGGTGAGTCCATGCACAATGCAAGTATCTAAGTCAAACTAAAAATGACCACTTCACTCAGTAAATCTTGAAATACTCTACTAGTGCTGCTTTCTTCCCTTTCCAATGTCTTCCTTCTAAAATGAAGTAATCCTGTTCTCCCAGGAGAGAGGCAAAGGAACACAAGACGGGCACTATAAAAATACGATCAAGAGAGTCTGTCTCTTCCTGTGAAGGTTTTTGATCTAGTAAGACTACACACAAGCTAGAGGAAAAGCATGTCCCTCAAAAGTACAGCAAGTAATGGCCTGGCTCTAAGTCAGGAAGCATCTGATGATTTTGTTTATGGGGGAAAATCAGTGACCTTCAATAACTGCAGAGAAAGTGCTCCAGGACATTCCCCAGCCCTAGGACCTTGCCTCACAAAGCACATGGGGCAGTGCTTTCAGTACATTTCACTGCTAAAACTTTTCTTTGTAAACCAGCAGGGTATCAGTCACTCTTGGCAGGGCACCTTCTGCAGTATCTGAGCACAAACTCCTTCCCCTTTGATATGAGAACCACACCATGACACAGGATGTCTCCTGATGGCAGCGTTTTGTCAGGGTGCAGTAATCTGAGAAGGCTTCCTCAGAGCTCCTTTATAGGCAAGGAATTGTACTAGAGAACAGTTGAACTCTGAATTTACTGCACAAAACTCCCTTTTATAATTCCCCATAATATCTCACCATTGCTTGGCAGTGAGACAAACAGAAACATTTAAGTGCAGTTTCAAAACACAGTGGAAGGAGAAAGCTGGTGATTTACTCTGCCACTTGACTAACAGCTTCCCAGGTGACAAACCTGTGGCAGCTCCCACAGGCAGATAACCCTGCAAAGTGTGATTCATAGTGGGATGGTTGTTGATCCTCGTGCTGAACAGTTCAGAGGAAAACAAATATCTGTGAAAGGCAATATTTATCTATTAGTCTCATAAAATACTCTGCATTACTGATTTCCATAAAAATCAGATCTCAGAGGTGCAGTGAAATACTGACTTCATTCATTATTCAGGTCTCCTCATTTTTTTTTATTATTTTTCACAATAATAACTAGTCTGTGAAATATTCTGAGGAGTGACAAGCCATTTTAAATTCTGAAACTCTGAAAACCCAAAGAGAACCCCGTCAAAGGTGAAGCTGTAAGAGTTGGAAGGAGGGATATATATGGGTAAGGCTCCTACTGTAACAGTCTCCAAAGCTTACAAGGTGGGAAAAAAACTCCCAACCAGCTCCACAGTAACACAAACTTGTTTCTCTTATGCTCTTAAATTGATTTTTAGCATCTAAGAATCTGACAAACAGTTCTTCATGGCTCTTCAATACCCCTCTCCATTCTGGACAGGTTCCCACCTTGCATGGACTAGACCTTCCCATGATTGTGCCTTAGGGCATTGTAACCATATGTCCATCTCCTGATGAAAGACACATGCCCCAGTTACCCACAGAAATGCTTCCCAATGGCATTAGCCTTCAAGGACACAATGATTAAGAACTCACTGAAGCTACAAACACCAATAATTTTTTCAGCATGCATATGGCAGTAATAAATGTAGAACAGTTACAGATATAGGAAACTTCTTGTGGAGAATACACAAAAATACCCAAGGTTCTGTCTGTTACTCTGTCACCAAAACAAGACAAACATCCTCTCTGTCAGTTGAAGAAGGTGGCAGCACAGTCAAGTCAGTTGAGAAGCTCCCCCCATTATAAATGAGGTCAGGCTTTGTTAGAGTGCTATGAATAAATTACTACTGTGGACAAGACAATTTACCTCAGTATTGCACTATTCTATACAAATGGGTAGCCAAAACTCTCTGATGTATTTATACCATATTTATGTATTTGCTGCACCTATCAAAGGGCGCAGAGCCTGCAAACTTTCCCTCCTCCAGTCACTATCCTGCTTGGCTCTAGTGGCATTGCACAAACACACACTGAGAAAGCCTCTTCCCCAAACAATCTGTGGAGTGACCAGAGACTGATATCCAAAGGTAACAAACAGGCAGGATTCACACCAGGGCTGTCTCCCCACCGACCCTCAGGCTCCACAGCTCAGGACAAATCAAAACCTCTTGCAAAGTCAAACACTTTGTTATCACAGGCTTATTTACACAGGCTGGCACAAGCTCCAAGGAATCACCCTTTCTGATAAGCCTTTTCTGCTTTGTGCATTCCCTTTCCAAACCCTTCCTAGCCCTGGTGGTTCAGACTGAGCCACCAGATTCACACTGTCAGCCCAAAATGCTCATCAGCATTTGCGTCAGCTCTGTGTCAACACTGCCATAGTTATATTATTGTTATTATTCCAACTTACACTTCCCAGCAGCTTATCATAACCGAGTTCCAAAACAAGCCTGGGATCAGGGTACACATCCACCCCAACAGGCTGCTCTGCCTCATGGTCTGTTCCCAGCTGATGCTGGAGTCAGCTGGGCATTTACACCAACAGCCTGGGTAAAAAGGTGAGCCAAAGAGCAAGTTTGGCAAATTAAATCCTAATTAACACGGCCTCTCAGAGGCCTAATTAATCCTGCCTAGACTTCTGTAAACTCGGAAAATCTAACAATTGACGGTTTCTTTCCTCTTTCCCATCTGCAGCTGTTGGAGCAAGGACAGCTTCTCTCCACTTTCACCAGTGCTGAAACTGGTTTAGGTTCTGCAAGGAAAGAAATGTTCCATGGAGCTTAGGATGAACCTCAGCAGCCTCTTGCTGGCACGTAATTGCTCAACAGAAGCTGCATTTCTGTGCATCCCCATCCTAGCAGGGCCTCTGTGTCCCTGACTGAAAGAAGGTCAAATAGCCCATATCTCTTCTTAATTTTTAATCGCAATTTCATGCTGTTATTTCAGCTGCTGGAGGCAGTGTAGCACAAATCCCTCAGGAGTAATTCCTAGATACTCCCTTGTAGGCTGGCCTACTTTTTCTTCCTGCTCAGTTACAAACTGCTTCTCTGAGCCCAGATGTGTGACAGTGCTGGCAAAGCCTGCCTCCACCCAGACAAAGACATTCTACACCGCAGCATGCAAAAAAAAAAAAATTAAAAAAAAATTACCTTTTGATTCTTCTCCAGTTTCTAAAAACAGACAGGATAATCAAGATCTCATTTTAGCTCTGTCAGCCCAGCTGAGTACTGGTTTAATTTTAAACAGTTCTGCTGCCTCTGATGCAGGACATTGCCGTGGTCCCCCTGTGGCACTTCTGTGACACTTTGCTGTGGCAGAGTCCCACAGCAGGACCAGGTCACAGCCAGGCCAGGAGAACCTGGGGGACACCTGAGAGAGCAGGACAAAGACCATGTGCTTTTGTGGGGACTTTGGATGTGGCAAGAGCTGGGACAGACGTGAGAGACAAAGGACGTGGGAAAGGTGTCCTGGAGCTTTCCTAACTGGGAAAAGAATTGGGCAATTCATGAACTGTCTGGGTCACTTTGGTGGCAATTCTTGAGGCTACCGAAATAATGAACCCTGAAACACTGTCTCAGCACAGCAACAGCTGTGTGACAGAAATGACTCCTGTAAGATTTCACCTGTGGAAGAATGTTTTTATTTTAGTGGGAAAGTTTCTAGCAGTATGTGCAGCTATTGTTTTGAAAAATGAAAGAAGCTACCTTTAAAAAATGACACTGCTCTCAGGTTCGTCAGAGAAGTTCAAAGGCAGGAAAGAAGCAGTCAGATCTTTTTTGTTTGCTTGTGCAATGAGGGATTTTGCTGGTTTTATCAGCTAGAACATCCCTCTGTGGTTGACTTTCTCTTTACAGTTTCATAGTAACCTGGAATCTTGGTTTTATGAACCAGCTTGGTTTTATCAACCAGCTTTTACACATTTACATAGAAATTTCTTGTTCTGAAAAAAATCAACAACCAAACCCACACACAAATAAAAAATACACCAACCAATTTAAACCAATGTTATTTACTAAAAAAAAAAAACCCTATCCCTATACTTCAATTTCACAGCCTTATCACTGTAAATATTCCAAGAAGACAATTGTGCATTGTCCCACAATCTTCCATAAATGAAGCAGAAATTTCCCCAAGCAGCAAGAAGAAATGATACAAAGTAGAATTAGAAATTAAAAAAAAAACCACAACAAGTAAACAAGTAAGAAAGAACCAGTGTCAATTTATACAGTGGAGCACAAAGGTTTCCTTGTCAAGCAAGTGTCAAGAAAGTCAGTGAATGCTGTGTGACCTGCCCTCATAGAGCTACTTTTATGACAGATATTTTGTATTTGTGTATCAGTCAGGAGTTGCAGTCACCACCCTCTGACCGAGCAGTTGCATTTCTTTCACAGGAACACAAAGCAAGGCGAGTGGTGCCACAATATTTCTTTGCTTTTGTTGCTAAGAATGCTGTACTCAGGACACAGCATAAATTGAAGTGGACAGATTTTCAGTACATCAAACAAAAGGCAAAAGGCACAAAACCACAAAGCCATACGCACCTGAAGGACTAAATCGATAGGGATGAGACCTCCTCCCAACTTTTAGCTTTCAGTCATTTCACAGCTTCTACCTAAAGACTATGCCACAGCCTAAATTGGTTTATCCAAGGATGGGAGGAATATTTTGCCATGGCAACTGACAATTTCAGAAAAAACACCCCCAAAACTGTGCTCTGTCAGAAAATCAGCAGATTAAAAGGTTGAAGATAATGACTCAGAAAGAAAATTCAGGTTGAGACATAAAATGTCTATTAAGTTGTTCTGCCAAAGAGAGGGGTGACAGGCTTCAAAATGGTAAAGCTCTGAATGCTATACAAAACTCTACCTGGGGCACAGAAAAGAAATACTCAAAAAAAATATATATAGATAACAATAAGTGTACAAAATGACTTTGCTATGGATGCCTGGAAGGATGCTCAGTTGGAGCCGAGTCACAGCTGTGACGTCTGAACCAGGCAGTCACACTTCCCCCTGTCTCAAACCACCCAGCCAAATTTAGCCCTAAGAAACAGTAAATTTTAACTCAGACACAACCCTGTGGGGAAGCAAACAATCTTTGGCCCCTCACTGATTTATGCTTCTATTACAGGAGACCACTGGTTCACCTGCAAGAGCAGGTGCTTAAAATTTAAACCGCTAACTGGCAGAATTTGTACAAAAGCACTGTCACAAATTCAGCCCAGATGCTGGATTCTCAGAGGGCCCCACCTGAATCAACACTTTGCACTGAGACACTCCATTCTGAGGGCTGTGGCTTCTCTGCCAGGTCACCCCCCAGCCCTGCTGGCCTCAGACACTGGGGGTGCATCTGGGGTGTTGCGCCAAGAACTGCACAGGAAAAGATTTCTCCAGCCTACAGGCTCTGTTCACCCAGCCCAGGATGAGAAAGTCATAAACTCAGATTTCTCTCTAAAGAAAACCCAAAACACATTTTGAGAAAGAGAAGAATTATTTTTGACCAGGCCAGAGTGTGTTATTTCTTTTGAGTTATTTTAGGTGTATTTTATACCACAACTGAGCAAAAATGAGTCAGGGGTGAAGTAATTTCCCCTTTAAAAATGTCTGTGTGTGATGTTCCACCAAATCAAAAATGCAAGCTGGTTTTAAAAAAGAAAATAATCTTCAATCTCTTTTATGGCTGTGTTTGGAGGAGTTGGCATTTATTTTGTTGAAAGGTGCCTGCCTTGCCCCAAGTGCAGAACTGCTCATTCTCAGTACAGCAGTTCTTCAGGGCAACATTTCAGAATCAGCTTGAGCAGCCAGAGAGGCAGGTTATTTTTATGCAGGTGTTTTGACCAAGGACAGTTATTTTTGCATGTATGCACAAACCTAAAAAATAAAATTCAGAATATCACCAGGTGAAAGCAGGCAATTTCCATGTAAATGAATTCCAAATGGTGGCACACCATGCTCTTCATTGCTCTGGGTAATTGCTCACTGGGGGTTTCTCAGCAGTTGTAGTTAATGTTGCTTTTTGATGCTCGAAAAAAAATAGGAAAAATGAATTGCTGAGAGTACTGCCTGTAGAGGTTACAATAAACTTCTCACTGGTGCAGACAGTGCACACTGCCTGTGTCAAATCCTGCCTAGGAACAGGCACTTCTTTCTCTCTGTAACTGCATGGCTGTACTTTAGCAAGCTTTTCTCCCGCCTTACCCCTCCAGCAAGGATTCAGACAACGACCTTGGGAACGACCCCAGAGGTTGATCTAACACCTGCCAGGGCCTAAGAAGTGTTTCTACCAATTTCAGCAGGGGCTGGGATCAATCCTGAGGCCATCTCTGGAGATGCTGAACACATTTATTTCTCAGGGGATGCAGCAGAAGCTGAGGGGAAGGAGAACATGGCAGATTTAGGAGCACTGGATCCAACACAGACCTCTGGATGTACCAGCTCCCATGGGGGCAGCAGGACACAGGAGCCCCCCAGCAGCTTGGCAAGGGGAGCAACTTGCAAACATGCACTGTGTGATCCCAGGGGGGCAGAAACACCCCAGGCACCGAGCACAGGGAGGGGAATCCTCACACTGAGCATCTGCAGGGCTGAAAACACGATGGGAGCCAACAGGGACTGAGAGCGTGTGGGTGGTGCAGAAAACTGGAGGATGATAAGAAACGGGAAAAAAGCTTCAGTTTGATGTGTTTAATACTGCTTGTCCTTACCACACTGACTGGCTTCTTCTCTTGGCCATTGGTTGAAAAGGCATTTCCACATTAACCCTTGTGTGCTTTTTTGTTAAGACAGGAGTGTCTCCACTATTTCTGCCACAGAAGGTGGAAGAAAGATGGATTTCACATTGAGATTGGAAACACCTGTGTTTGATGCTAGGAAAAACACTATCAAGAAAAACCTTCTAACAAATGAGGTCAGTTATTCTCTCCAATGGTGGAGTCATTGCTTCTAAACACAGAATATATGAGATTAAAATTCAAAATATTCTGGTTTCAGGCTCTCTTGCTACCTTCTTCCACAGCCTAGTGAAAAACCCATTTGTATCAGTGTTTTCACAGTGCAAAAGGTCCCCTCTGCTCTGACACAGGTGTCTGGAGATAACCTTAAGCAGCTAGTGGGGAAAAAACTTTTTTCACAAGCTGGTGAGGGACTCCTAATTGCTATTGAAAATATTTTCAAAGCAGCAGATCAGCCAGCAGTCCCAGCTCCATCCCAGAGGCAAACACAATTTATTTGTCATGTTTCAACAATTTTTCTGCTGTTCATACAGTGTAATTAATCACTTGGCAGGCAGGGGAACACACAGAGGACTGAAAAGACAGCTCATTCTTTGATATGCAGTGATCATCCTGTACTTTGGGAAGAGACAAATTCACTCTTATTTACAGATGGGAACAGAAAAAAAAAGGTATGTGGCAATTCAATACAGCAACAATTAAGAAGAAACAAACAGCTTTGACTGAAACAAGGACTCTGCCATTATTGTTCCTTACAACATGCTCTTCCACTGGGTTTGCACACATGGCTTCTGGCCATTGATCCCAGATGAAAAGGCAACAACTGACATGGGAAAACAGCCTGTTCCTTCACAAGGAACGCTCAGAAGTGCCCTGCTAGCTGATGTGAGAGGCTCTAAGATCTGTCACTCAACCCCCTCTTCTGTCACCTGTTGGGGCGGTCTAGATTCAGGCTCCCTTCAAATTTGAACACCAAAATCCACTAGGTGAAGAGCTGACAAAGGAGCTCCTGTTCTGATTCCCATTTCCCTAAACTTAGGTGCTCAGACAGAAGAGCACCTAGACCCACAGCAGTGCTTCTCAGGGTCTGCAGTGCAAACCTTGGCCAGAGAGCTGCAGATGCAGCCAGCCCAGCTCCCTGTGAGTCCTGTGGCCAGTGCTCCAGCTGGCTGCGTGCCCGGGAAGGCTCCGAGCCAGCCATTTGGAAATTCGAGACACAGGCACTCTGCTTTGTTTGAGCTGGCTCAATCTGGGCCTGCCTTTTCACACACAAGCTTCAGCTGTGGACTCTGTGTTGGTTACCATCTCCAAAAGGCTATCCAAGGCCTCTGAAGTGCTACTAGATGCCTGCCACAAAGCAAACTGGACTAGGAAGACTTTTGTCTCCCTTCAAACTGAAGCCAAAACAAGAGTTGAGGCCATAACAGCAAACACTGGGAAAGGAATTTGGGATTGACAATTTGGCTTCTGGCAAATTCTGAGTATTTCTATTACCTCTCTAAAGGCTGTGAGAGACAGAAATTATACTAATGAACAGCACTTGACTGAAGCAGTGCCTCAAATGGAACACAATTCAGACTTTAACCAAATCAACAGACTCGACTCACAGACAGACAGAAAAGGTTTATTTCTGTGTCCCAAAGCTGAAGGGCTCTAGAACTGCCATCTCCTAACTGCAAACCCATCCTCCTAAGTTTCTTTGGACCAGCTGTCTCTGGTCCAAAGAGAAAACACACTCAGCAGCCTGAATCAATGCTGATGGAAGTCAGTGGGACATCCTGTAGTAACCCATAAAAGTTACACTCTTTATGTTCTGCATATCACACCTTAACAGCCTTGAGCTCAAAGACAGAGCTCTCTGTTTTTCTGTGGTGTCACTCACACAGCCTCTCAATACAGGCCATTAAGAACCTTCCATGGAATGGCCCTTAGATTTTGAATTGCATACACAATAGGATTTTTTTTCTGCCTTTTTTTTTTTACAAAGTTGTCAGACATTAAAAGCTTGGTGGCTTTTGCTTTTTATTTACACAGAAGAAAAACAAAAAGTAAAATCAGATCATTTAAAAATGTCAAATGAAATGCCCCAAGCTCCTGGTATCAAGGGGTTTTATGTATCCCTTTAAATTAATTGCACTCAGTTGATTTTAATTAAAGGCTGGAGGCTTGGCAGTTTCTTCTTCCCCATTTGACTCAACATATGCAAACAGCTGGACTAGTTCACCACTTCACAGTGGCTCCTGCCACTTCATCCCACCTCTTGGAATTACCTTTACCTCGCTGCCTTTGGGCTTCAGGAAGCTACAATACAGGGAGGAGGCTCTTGGGAGGGGAAGCAAAAGTGAAAGCAGAGGACAGGGGAAACTTCCTTACAAGTGATCAATGCAGAGACAGCATAACAATGAACCAGCTCAGTACCTGCCTTTGTGTAAGCACAGCCCCCTGGGTGGAATAAAAAAGATGCATTTCCTTTTAAAGTATCTGTTTGTACCATCATAGCAGTTGTGTCCTTCTGCTGCCTGGGAATTTGAGTGCACCTGAGAATTAGAGAGACATGCAAAGAGCGTACTGGGCTGAAAATCAGATTAGACAGGCAACTACACTTGTGCCAATGGGAGCTGCCCACAAACGTGATTACAGCGCCAGGAATTCACACTCATTAAGGTCTGGGAGATGCAAGGACAGTGTATGTGTTTGCCATATGTTCTTCTTTGGGAACGGGGAACAAACACCATGAACGGTGACAGCCTCAAATCCACGCGACCCTCAGTTCTCCTCCGCTTCATCAGCTGGAAAATTCCAACTTCTGCCACAGCAGAGGATCCTTGAGGCGGGAGCAGAGGCTGCTCACACCCTTTCCCAGTCTTTAGCTGACATCTAGCGAACAGTTTCCAAACTGCACCTGGAGGACCTGGAGATGGGAGATGGAACCAGCCCCTCTGGAGAGCAGCGCTGCAGAACAGCTGTGCGATAAGTGTGGGATGTACATCAGTGCACACCATTCCCTGTTCTCTCCCACCACGACAGCTCGCCTGGCCTGGGTAGGTGTGGAAGGACCTGGTTCTGCTCCCAGGCTGCACAAATCCCCCACTGGCTCTATTAAAGTGGACAAACACCACTGCAGGACCCCACTGCAATGGTGCCACCCCTTGCAGGGACCATCCAGGGGGCTGGTGGACATCAGGAGCGACCAGCAGGGCTTCCAGCACAGCAGGGTCAGATCAGCTCTTTCTGAACAGGGAGGGTCACCCTCTGCCCCCTCCCTCTCCAGAGGCACAAATCCAGCACTCAAATGGGAAACTCAGCAGCTGTTACCAGGATTAGCAACTGCAATTCCAACCCTCAGGCTCTCCTGGAGGATGAATGGCAGAAGAGGTGCAGTTTGCAGAGTTTTGCAGTTTGTTTTCAAGAGCTCTCCCCCAGCACATCTTGGCATGACAGCAGATGTGAAATCTCTAAGGAATACAGACCCAACTGTCACCTGCATTCTAAGAGTGTCAGAACCAGCCTGACACATCTGCACAGCAACAGGGGAACATCGACTGTGCAGAGCCTGTTTGCATTTTATAGCCTCTATCAGCTACTGCAAACCAAGGAGTTTGGTTTATGGCATCTCTTAAGGTAACCAAGCAACAGCATGGTGTCTGTGTCATCAGTTACAAAAACCAGGGGTTTGGAAACAAGCAGAGTGGTGATGGGCACTGAGGTGCAGGAAATGCCTCTGTATTTTTGGTATGGACAGTGAAACCAACTGCAGCTCACCAGCACACTTATCACATCCTTCCTCAACACATGAGAATTGTCCTCACACTTCACTACCTGTGAAGGTAAAATGCTTTTCCTGTTGATTTCTGTATCATTTGCACCACTGACACACAATCCTTCTCTGAATTCATGATGTCAACTGCACCTTTAATCTTTACATGGGTGGAGGTGATTAAAACCAAAGTAAAGTGACGAAGGGACAAAGAGATGCTAAAAGAAAAACTTGGCAGTGCTCTACTTCCTAACCTGCACAGACACTGACAAATCCAGGATACAAATGAGGACCTTTAATGGTTTAAAAATATGCTATACCCACCAGCCAAAATACTAGCAAAGATTTCCAACAGTGTATTGTTTCTGCTTCTCAACAGCTGCTGAGGCCCTGTTTATTATCTGCAGAAGGTCCCTAAGGACTTGTTCACCTACAAAGTTTGACTGATTAAATTAGATACAAACCAGTGTTTTCCACTTGTGAGGTGCCACTGAGCTTGTACAGGGATCTCCCTTCACAGCCAGATGAATACTGAGGCTTGTAAGAGGAACATTACCTAAATGCTAAATACTTTCCCACCAGTTAATCCATGTTAAATGCAGTTAAACAGTATGGATGGCTTCCTAACAGCCATGAACCTAGGGAGGAAGAGTCAATAGGCCAAGTAAAACCACAACATTACAAAGATCCAGCTACACTCCAGAGACTTCCTCAGCCCACTGACATGAGACAGAAACAGTGCTTCTCTTACCTGGTAATAGTAATCAACATATTGTGGCTGGTAGTGCTGGGGTTCAGAGTCTTCAGGAGACAGGACATCTTTTAGTAACTCTTCACAGCCTGGCAAAGAGAAACAAGAGGAAATAGTCAGGCCAAGAGCTTATCTTCCATTACATGGACAATGGAGGAAGAAACATTGGTTTCTAGCCAATCTGTATGCACAAAACCTTGGAAGGCAGCTTAGGGATTTATTTAAATAGATGTAACACAACTCTGCCTTCAGAGTTCTGCCCAGCACACATTTAACATGTGGAACTTGAAAAGTGCAATTATCTCAGCATGGATACACTAGCCTGCAATGAAACTGAAAGCTGAGCATGGCTTCGCTTGGTAAACTACCCTGTGGGGTACCAACCCACCTCTAACCAAACCCAGGCTCTGGAGTCAAGCACTGCATTTGCAGGCTTGGCATGAGCTACCAACTACTGCACATCACTGTCAGGTGGAGCTGCTTCTAATTTTCTCTGGTCAAAATGACAAAGGGACAATGCCTAAGTGTCACAAATCCCCCTTCAAAAAAACCTCTGTCACAGAGTGTTTCACAAGCAAATATCTATGCACTGCAACCAGAGACTTGAAGCTTGTGTGTTTGCTTTTGTTAACAACCACATTAAGAGCTGGAAAAATCAATATCTGTGTTTCCCTCAGTCCTTCTCTCATCTGAAAACCTGAGACAAATATAGAAACACTGAAATCACCAGATGCCTCGTTCCTCATTAATTACCAGTGACTGCACTTGGCAGGGTGAGCTGCAGAAGGCAGTAATGTCAGGCCAGGTTATTTTAGAGCACCCAGCTCACAGCCTTGGGCCCAGACTGTGTGAAACCTTCTCAGCATTGTTGTGCACTATCCTTCTTGAAAGCTGCAATTGCCCAGCAGTTTTTCCTCCCTTCCACCCCAGCACTAATACAATATATTTGGCTGTGACATTACACATGCATACTACTCCCAAAGCAGGTGAGCCAGAGGAAACAGGGGGATGGAAGGAAGTGTCAACTGAACAGGTTTACACCATTAGCTGACCTTCTCTCCTGGTTTTACATGAAGGAAGGGATGAAGACATGTTGTGGTTATGGAGAGGAGTCCCTTGCAAAGGAAAGGAGTACTTTAGAAACCAGAAAAAATGACCAAATGGAAAAGGTGGGGGGGATCATTGTGCTGTCCCTGTCTGCCACACACAGGCTCATGCTGAGGCAGCACGTGCTGGATGGAGACATCACTAGGACTTCAGCAATGTCACATGGACAAAAGCAGCAAGACCTTTTTTCCTTTTTCAGCTTCTGCAGCAAAGTGAGAGTCTCAGGTGGTTCTGAGCAGATAAATGAGGATAAATGAAGCTGTTAAATACCCACTTTGCTGGAGAAGTGAGTGGCCAAGAATGTGTGGTAGGGTCACTTCCCAAAGAGGAGTTTATCTGGGATTAACAATCAAAAACATAATCTACTGGCTGACAGAGGAAAGATGTCAACACTTGTTTGCCTGGAGACAGCACATTTCTATGTAACTTGCCCTACCTGTAACTGTCACATGTCCCACCCAGCCTTTCCTTTTCTTCCTCTTGGTTTTAGCTTAAAATGCTCCGTACTTGCCTAAGGTTATTTGCTAGTCCTCTCACATAGGAAAATTCAATTTATTTTTTCTACCTTTTGACATTAACAACTAAAGTTAATTGCTCATCAAACTGCCTTGTGCCAGCACCCACTGTGAGACTCATCACATGTATGAACTGCTTTGCTAAAAGGGTCTCTGCATGAGATGGAGTAACCACTCCTTACAGTGAATTACCTTCAGCAAAAAGGAAAATAAATATCAAGTGCTACACCGTAATGGATGCAGGTTAGTGTAATGAACAGAGCATGTTTACAGTGTTCTAAAATTTCTCAACAACAATAGTTTACACCATAATTCCAAGCTTTACTTTCCTGTTGTGCTCATAACAGTGCTCTCCCAATTTTCTTTTTTTTAGTGGGGAAAAGTCACAAAAGTTGTGGGTCTTCAAATAGGGATTTAACTGCCCAAAACAAGGGTGTGAGAAATGTTTGTACCTTGCCTCCTTTCAAAAGGCCAGCCAGACTGATCTGTTAGAGTCACAAACAGCTCCCAGATCTCCAGGGTCTGAAATGTAGAGTCTTCTGTGTCTCTTCTTTGCTGTTCATTTCTTATCTAAGATTACTCCTGATCACATTTTTTCATTTCCCTTGTCCATTAGGGAGAACCACTTCAGGATAGCTCTTGGCCTGTCATTTATTCAGTAAAAACCCTGGGAAGAAAAGCAATGCCTCCTTTGCATCCAGCTGACTCAGCGCAGCTCTCACCAGAGCACCTGACCCAGGCTTCTACAGCCTGATCCAGAACCTGGCCAAGCACCAAACCCATTTCCAGAACATCAGCAGCCATTTGATCCAATTTGATTACCAAACTCCATTGCTTAAAATGGCAAACAAAGCCAAATCTTGCTTTTATTGTAGTCACAGGCCAAGTTTGCATTGGTGCTGCAGATTCAGGGTATAAGTTCATCTGAGCCAGTCTCCTTCTGCCAAGGTGAGTTTCTAGTGGAGAGGTGTCTGGGTGTGCAGCAGGCAGGATCCCCTGTGCACTGCTCTGCAGGCAGGCTGGCCTGACAGCCTGGCTCTCTCCATCCTCCTGGAAGATCTGCATGTGATTATATTCCATTAAAAAGGGAAGAAGAGAAGGAAATGCTGAGAGACCATTTTCCTCTGAGATTACTAATCCACATCACCACTACCTTGCAGACATCTGAACCTGTTCAAACATCCAGCAAATCAATGAAAAAATGGCCACTGGTTTCAAGAATCTCGAGATTGTGCCACTTTTTTTATCCCTGTTAAAAAGTGAGTTTTTAAGAATAAGTTCTCCATTCTCCTCTTCTCTTTGAGGACACAAATTGGAATCTCTTCCCTCTGGAGGACTGATACTGGTCTTTTCCTTGGTCCTTTTTTCACCCCTTCTCACCAGGAAGGTGATGCACAGTCAGGTGATGAATCAGCTTTCTTATTCAGTGTTTTTCTGCAACAGTGCCAACACAATCTCACCTTTTGCTCCCCTCATCTAAATATAATTGGAATTTTTCAGGTACTCCAGGAGGGTTACACAATGGTGTAACATAAAGAGAGAACACTGGAGTGTCTCAAATGCTCTGCCATGTGTGCTCTTATTGCCTAGGACGTGTTCTTTCTAGAACACATCCTGGGAAGTGCAGTGAGCTAAATTAGTGTCACAGTCCAGACAGAAAACAACAACAAATCAAGGTTTACTCTGGCAAATCTCAATAAGGAAATAGGAAGGTACTGGACAAAGATTTGTTCTTTGCTGGTAGAACCACTCCCGAGCAGAACCCCACGTGCTGAGGTCTGCAGAACTGCCATGCTGGATATTTCAAGCTGTGCAGCAGCATGCACCCAAGGCTAGAATCTGTCCAAAAATAACCCATTGCAATGAAGCAAAGGAATAATTCCTGGCTACTTTAAGGGCCTCTTGCACTAGAGATGTCCTATTATTGCTATAAATTAATTTTCCTGGAAAAGGTAGAACTGAAAGCCACTTACATGGCTGATTAGAGGTATTTCATTTGGATGTCTACCCGTATCTTAAGATATTAATGTGCTCAATGTTCTCTCTCCTTTGCTGCAGTTGGGAAAATTTCATCTACGTTTCTGGGCAGCACTTGGCAAGAAGATCTGTCTGCACTGCAATAACAGTGAGGAAGCAGAGAGAGGAAAGTAAGGTAGGAATAGCTCCAGGTCCTTGTGCAGCCACTGCTGCAGCCCCACTGAAGGCTGCCCTTTATGGAGAAACAGTGTGAAGGCTGTGCTCCATGTAAATCACTGTGACACAGACTGGCAGCAAGCTTGTGTCTGGAGAAAGGACTAAACAATCAGATCACAAAATGAGAGTGGCCAGAAGCTGCTGAATTTTCTTCCCTGACTAAAAACACCTGATGAGCCAGCACAGAAGCAGCTTCTCTGTCCACTCAAGAGACTCTCTGAAACGTGGATGTGTACGAGTTCTAGTTTAACAAAGCACTGAGTCACTTTCTAGCCTGGTCTGACAAAATTATCTGAGTTAAAAATATTTAACCTAATACTACAAATGAAAAAGCAAACACAATTCATTTGACCAGAACAGGGTCATCTTCAGTCCTAAACAAAGAGGAGGAAAGTCATTTATAAGTCCCTGAAGGGAAAGACATCAAGCTTTAACTTTTTCAGTTCACTCAGGTGCTAGACATGATATCCCTTATGAGATAATTTTAAGAATTTACAACCAGTTTTATTTAAAAATGCTTTTCCCACTCTAACAAAAAAATCAATTTGCAAAGAGACATTCTGGCCACAAATAAACTCAATTTTAGCAAAGCAGTTTGCTGCAAATGCTCCAAGAAGGAGATTTAACCCATAACACATCAGACAATTTTCACAGGCAATTAAGCAATTTTAATGCTATAGGAAATCAAATCTGGTTACCTAATTGAATGTAGTTGGTTTCTGGCATTTTTCCTAACAGCAAGAGCTTTTCACTTTATCTGCCCTTGGATCTTTAGTGGTGTATTAGACTCATTTATGGTTTCAGAATGTATTTAGTGAAATTTAGTGAAGTCTTAGAAAACTCTGAAGTACTTTCAGGAGTAGCCAATTTCAGTTCATTGAGCAGCTAAAAGTAATTAATTCCAGGAGAGCTCAGCTCTTCACATTCACTGACAGTCCTTGTCCCTGGAGCCACCCCAAGCACCACCCCTGTCAGTAAGTTATTCTTACCAGAACAGAGAGATCCATCAGATCATCTCCAGTTACAGCCTCATTGAAGTCTGAGATCTACAGCTACGAACCTAAATGGGTTCATGTAGACTTTGGGGTTTTCTGATGTGCTTTACTGAAATTCCCATGCTGGTGCAGCTGTCCTAGTCCTAGATATTATAGGCAAATAAACTCCCTTTTACATGACTGCAACAAACCCATCTCTTACTCCATGCTGGATCTTCAGGGCACAGCTGGCACAACACTTTTCTCAGCTATGGGACTGGAAATTAGATTTTATAATTAGTTGAAGGAGATGGCCAAAACTTGGCACTGGTTTTGTGAGAAATATGTTGGCTTGGAGCATCTGAATGAAACTATAAAAGCTATTAAGAAAAAAATGATCTCCAGTGAAACAGAAGGCTACAAATGTTCTGCTTTAGAAAACTTTGTTTTGAAAAAACACCATCAAATTTCATACTCTATTATTTTCGTATTATTTCACAGTCCAAATAACCTGTCATAGTCTGAGCTAGCAGAACAGCCAACATCCCTTTTGGAATATTTCTTTGAAACATTGGATAAATTTGTACTCTTGGAATTTTCATTAAAAAGTGCTAGGAACTCACAGAGAAACATATCTACTTTTTAACTTTTGGGTGCTTATATACAAGCTTGCTTCTAGAAGCTTTCCAACCAACTGCAGTAATTAGATGCCTCAGGATCTAGGGAAGCGCAGAGATGGATTTTTGAAGGCACATAATGGTCTGTGTTACTATTTTGAAGACTCAAAGGTTGCTATTGCTGCAGGTGGGGAAGTGTATAAATTCACAGCTGTGCTTCTTCCACACTGTTAATGAATATGAAGGAGACCCTACAACCCTCCATTTTCAAATTCCATAACCAAGCATAACAAAAATGTCCTTAAAACTTCTACAACGTGAAGGAAAGGCTCCCTTGCTCCAGAAGAATAACAGGCTGCATGATTTCATCTGAAAAAGTGGTGATTCTGCTAAAGCACAGAGATGCGCAAATGCTCTGTGCTGACACGGCTCAGTCTCTTCTGTTATAAAAGCCATGACCCTTCAAACCCTGCACAGCAGTCAGCACTGTTTTCATGGTTAAAATAAGCAATAAAGTCAGAATACATCTGCCTTTGTATTTTAATTCTGTATTAATCTGTGTTCATACAGTACCCTCCTAGCACTGTGAGCTGTAACACCGAGGGCAGTAGGGGGAGCTCCCCCTTTATTTGTCAGGGTTTGGATACTTTAAAGCAGAGTATCAAAGCAAAGAGACTACTGGAAGGACAATAGAAATCTCAGAATACAAGGAACAGGTCAGACTCAATTAGAGCCTGGTCCTGCAAACATCTCTGACTGTGGAACCCACCAGCCTGCAGAGCACAGGGAATTAACAGCTCCACTCAAGCCTTTAAGTATTACAAGTGGCAGAAAATATTTACTGGATCAGTACAATATGAATTCAGAGCAGCAAAAACACTCATTGGCTCTGCTGAGCAAACAGTAATGGTTCTCATGCTGACCCTGCTGAAATTAATGGGAATTCAGCCTTTGAGTGATATTCTGGCTGCTCTCAGTGTCTCTGAGGCTACAGGTGTTATTTCATGGCAATTGCTCTACAGGCAGACAGTTATTAAAGCCCTGCAGGCAGCAGATAGAGAGGGCAGCTTGAGCACAAGTAAAACCTTCATACTCTGGCATTCCAAAGAAATTGCTGCAAAGCTTTAAATTTGATGGCAAGCCTATCCCTGGCTCTGGCAAAGCCTAATTGCATGGGGAAAGCAGCCTGGACAGCAGGGACTCGGCACAGATGCTGAGGCAAAGCCCTTTAATCCACAAAAGACCAGGAGAAAAAGCAAAGCTTTCCATAAATAGCAAGCACCATACCTGTCCAGAATTCCACCCCAGAGACACAGTGGGAAGGAGCTCCTTCAGCCCTCCAGCATACTCACCTCCACTTGAACAAATCTTCTCCACCACTTCCCAAGGTCCTACTGTCAGTGAGATTGCTCATCCTTACCCACAGCTCCTGCTACTCAGCAGCTGAAGGAAATTAACTGTTTTCCACCTGACAGTCCCAGCAGCTGCTGCAGAGGTACATGACCCATATGGCATGAGGTTTATGCAGTTCCAGGGGGAAACAAGGCTTGATGTCCATTTGTAGAGGAACACAACACTTCTCATGTGTACCATGCAAGACTAAACAATGCCCTGGTTTATGGAGGAGAGAGGCCAAGCTGCAGAGTTTAGATCCAAGGCTAGGAGTTTCTCTATCAACCAGTTGCAGAGCATTAAACACTTCGATGTTTGGGATTTTTTCAAGTTCCATTATTTAGCTTTTCACAGAAATACAACCCTGGATATGAAATGCTCAAACCAACATCATCAGAGGTCAACTCTGATTTAATCTCTTGCTCTTAGATGTCTGAAACCTCGTGATTTAAATAAATTCAAGGCACTGAACCACCGAAAAACCTTGACACTATATCACCTCTGTGCAGCAAACAATTTCATCACCATACTATAAAGGCAAGCATCTTTAAGACAAATTAATTTGAAATCTCATAAATAAGAAATACAGTAAGGCATTAGGATTGTAAAGCTTGAATTTAAACATTTGGCTTCCATGGCTAAGAATAGCATAACTTCATACTCTATTACTGAAAACCCCAGTGGATTTATAGTAGCATCTCATTTTGCTCTATTAATCTGACTGCCCCAAGCAATTGTAATAGGCTGAGATGTCAAAGAATCATATTTATAATCTGTTGCTGCCAAGACAAATTGCTTTTGTTTGATAATAAGCCTGCTACTCCCCTTGGGATGTGGCTGCACTAAAACAACATGGTGGAGGCTTTCCATTCTGAAAGGCAGGCATGCCCTTTCTGAACTTTAACATAACCAATTTAATTTTTAAGGAAAATATGGCAGGTAGCCAAAGATGAATAAAATTTCCATGCTGTGAGGTGAGCAATAGAAGCAGTTTTTCTAAAGAGACGCTGTGAAAACATGCAGCACAGTGTCTTATCAGAAATAGATACAGCTGCTGCTGCTTGGATGATAAACACTTAGCACTGAGTCTGTGGAAGTGTTGAAATGCTAATGATGTGCTAAGGGAGCTCTAGGTGATGCTGCAGAACTGGGTGATTTCTCTGCATCTGTTCACAGCTACATCCTAACAACCATCACACAACGATCTGGACCCTACATGCTCCACACCTGGGATTTAAGCTGCTCATAAATTTGGAGTGCAAGGTACACCAGTTTGTCCTGGTCACATCTTTGCAGGATTAAACCTTAGGATATGAACACAACAATTAGTTCCCACAAGGTGAGCAAGAATGAAAACCCCAAGGCCTCATGACTGATAACTCAATATTCTCACACTGTCCCCACAGTAAAGGAGATGGAGCTGCCCACTCCATCACTGAGGGTACATGGACAAGGGCACAATTACTACAGAAGAGATGTTCTGGATCATTTCTATCCCTTCCTGATCACATTTGTGCAATCTTTAGACTGTGAATTACAGAAGACACCATATGATTTACAGAGCTTGTGTCTTAAACTAGAATTCAGTTTGCTACAGCATTTTCTGCTCAAGGAAAACCCCAAGCAGAGACTTTAGGGTCTGGGCACAAATGTAATAACTTTCTTCCTGGGCTTTCTCTTGCCTTCTCTTCAAACACAGCAGTGTCACCTTGGACAGTGTCTCCAAAAATATTGATGAGAGCAGCTTCTCACTGTAATTTTACCTAATTATACACTGTCTTTGGTGCCATAAACTTTAATTAAAAGTACTGTGGTTTTACGTTTTTGCATCGTTATAGCTTCATAATAATCTCATCATGGCAGACTCTCCAGAGGCTTCTCCTGGAACCACACCACGATCACTGTGACATTCACCCTGTCCCTGAAGCGAAGCCTCTGGGCTGTGACATCACTCCAACACTTTAGAAAGGACACACCACGTGTCCAGGGAAGATGGATTATTTCACTATGGGAAGTTAGAAAAGCAATCAGCAGCAAATCAGCTGAAGTTCCTCCTCGCTGTTTTTTTTTTGTTGCCTTTAGGTTAAGCTCTAAAGCCTAACAATGTCAAGGACTGTTTCCTTGGAAAGGAGGTGGTTGGATCCACCTGATCTTAATCTTCAGGGTTTGCATCACCAACCTGTAATTAACTTACTTCCTTCCAATACATGACCCCAAGTACCCTAACAACATGAATTAATTATACCTTTCAGATACCTCAAGAGGAGTTTAACAGGGGACTCCCTACCTCCCTGAGGTAAATCAGTGGCAGAACCAGATCAGAATCTGGAAGTATCAAACCTGGACCCTGTCTGTTAACTACAAAGCTACTCTTTCTTCTGCTGTATTTGTCTTTAAACCACAACACATTTATTCTGACAAAAATTAGCAGTAAACCAATGCCCAAGCACCTACGGATGCAGGAACTCTAGCATTGCTCACCATTAATGCATGATGAGATGCACAAAAAAGAAAAATATCCTGGCTCTGTTCCCAGAGCTGCTCCACTGTCACTACAATAACCAGAGTTAAAAGAGAGGATGTCTTTGATCATTACATTTTCTGCAACCAGAGAAACATTAGTGGAACTGAACAGGATTATTTTTAAGAAATATGCACATACCTTTGATAGCAAAAACTCCGTGACAGAAGTCCTTAAAATTGATTCTTCCCAAATCATTCGGGTCCAAGTACTTTGCCAGTTTTTCCACCTAAAATAAAAGATGATAAAATATGTGTTGAGCTTGGTGTATTGGCTGTTGCTCTGATACAGTCTGTATCTTCTACTGAAGACTAAAAGTTGACGAATACTCACAGTGTTCACTTGAACCACCCAAGAAATGGTTCTGCAAGGAGAAATCATGCCATGTACGACCTTGGTGCTGACCAAGGCATGTGCTCTGACCAAAACTTCTTCAGCTGGGACACATCAATCCTGTCCTATGGGGATCTCAAGAGCTTAATAAGGGGAGAATCTGTGATTTGTCCTCTCACCATAGAGCAGGGTGCTGACAGAATTTCTTCTCTGGGAGCTCTTGCCATGCATTCAGCTCAGAGGAATTTAAAACCTTAGTGGTTCTCCACCCCTCTATCACAAGTTCTCAGGGAAGGAGAAAGGACAGACCAAGATGCACACAGCCCATAGTAGTCTCATTTCCTAAATAGTCTAGATTATAGGAGACAAAACCCATTGGGCACTTGGAATGAACCAAACTTCCTTGACACAGCAGAGAATATGATTTTTGTATAGGAAAATTAACAGTATGAAAATATATTCACGTGATGAGAGAATGGTTGTGTCTAGTACACTGTGCAAACAAGCAATGTACTTCTTATAATCTCAGCTTCACAGTTTAGTCTTTCTGATCATTATTCACCAATAGAATGAGACTATACTGAATTTAAATACAGTCACCAAATTAGTACTTGCCCCAAAAATGGTTGGGAAAAATTTTCAGGAAGTTTTTGGGCTAGAGGAAGAAAATCACCCTAGACTGGAGAGGCTCTTGTGCTGTCTAGAAAAAAAAAAAAAGGAATGGAGCAATAAGTAGCCAAAGAAGAATAAAGTGAGAAACAGACCAGTCCAGGGAGGTGAGTGCACATCTGGACCCACAGCTGGCTGCTCTTTCTGACAACCACTCTGCTAGAGCTTGTGTACATCCCCTTGTGAACCAGTGCCTTTCCCTGTAGCACCTTGCAGGGACCCTCACTGAGGCAGAGGCAGCCCCTTACTGCTCCTAAGAGCTCACAGGCAGCTCCACACAGCCCTGCCCTTGGCTGGGCCCTCCAGACACACAGGAGTTTGAACAAGCTGAGTGCAGGGACAGCAGGCGTGGAGGAGGGCACAGGATCCTGCGGCAGCACAATCTGTGTGAGCTCAGCTATGTCAGTGTGAGCAGCAACAAAAGCCCAGCTGCAAAGACGCAGCAAATGAATCCAGATGACCTAGTTTCTCAATTTTCTGGTGTGGCTTTTCCCCACGTGCTAGCAAAACCCCAGCAGCCTCCCAAAGCCCTGCAGATAATTCACTCATGTGTGCGCATGACACTTCTTCTTACAGGCACTTATCAGTGTCTATAAATTCCCTCTGTACCAATGACTGCCATGATAAGCCAAAGGGCTCACTTGGAACATGCAAATCTGGATGAAAAAAATGAAAAAATTGTTACTCATTTGCAAAATTCTATATTGAATGAGAAAGGCACAATTTGATCCCTAAATTAAATCCTTTCCCCTCATTTTCTTATGGAAAATAAAAAATCAGCTTGTATAGGCAGGGCAAGTAAGGAGCTATATGATGAGTTTAGAGCCCATGTTAGACATTTTCTGAAAACTTTCATACTGCAGAAGGCTTCCAGAGCTCCAGTCCTGCCAGCTGGGCAACAGAGCCCAGATGTCAACTATGGCGTGACTCATGATCAAATTCCCACCCTGGCATCACAAGGAATTTCTGTAACCCCACTAATTTAGAGCACCAGAACACACATCTGTGTTTCCAAAAAAAAAAAAAGAAAGCTGCTTCACCAGAAACCACAGTGTGTGGTTAATGCACACCAGACTAGCTGAAAATCCTGACTGAAACCAATTAAGTAGAGACATGCTTGATATGGAAAATCCGGGTCGGTGTTATCCCTGTCACCTTCACAAACAACAACTGTGTTTTAAATTTTAGTGCAGAGATTCCTGCAGCCTCTAGTCTATTTAATATTGTACTATAACAAGTGGTGTCACTGGGTGTTCACAGTGAATGTGGCACTTTAGGTTTATTTCTCAAAGTTGATCCAATGATTTTTGTCCACCAGCTGCTCAGACATTTAAAATTACACTTTTAAAATCAAATTAAATGAGATGTTATATGCCTGGGAGTGTGTATTATGGAGGAACAGAGGATATGTTCACATTTTGGTCTAAGCAATGTCTTAAGAGTAAATGAAATTATCACGTGAGCAAAGTGCTTCAGTGTCCAGTTTCCCCTAAATCTAATTTGCAGGTTTTTAATTGGATATTACAATGCAAATAACTGACATCAGTGCAGGAGATGATGAAGAATTTACAGAACAGCCTGATGGAACTGATGCCAGCAGCACTCACATCTTCAGCCAGGAATAAACACAGCTCCCATGGCAGGTCAGGGGATAAAAGAATTTTGATCACCAGGGACTGTGTTTGGGTGGATACTTGCATAGGGTTTGTGCATTAATATACACACATATTTGGTACATAAATCCCTGCATATTTGCACACAGTTTTCAAGAGCCTGCAATGCACTTGTTCATGCTTTTTTACCAACAGCTTTCTGGAATAAGGCAAGAAGCTCTTCCTAGTTAATTCTAGACTGAAGGCATTGCTTTAAGTTACATTTCAATCTGTGGCCACATAAACTACAGCTACCCCTAAATCTTCTCTGGTGTCCACACTGCATAAACCACCCTTCTGCTTCACTTTGTAAAGAAATAAAGTCCTCTCATCCTCCTTCTCAGAAAGGGTTGGCTCCCCACAGTGAATCAAAAGTTGTTTTATTTATTCATTGCCTTGGGAACCTTATGGATTTGTCAGCTTACCTGGCAGGCTGGGTGACACTGAAGCCTTTTTTGCAATCAACAACTACCTGGGACTGGGGGAGTGCACAGCCCCTGCCAGGGAATGAGGGACAGCAGCTCTGTCCTTGGTAATGGAACAGGGGCACAGCCCAGGTGTGCATGTGGGACACGCAGGATGGGCCAGCCCTGGGCACACTCAGACTCCTGGGCCCCACATCTCTGGGCTCTGCTGGGCTCTGCTGATCCTCTGGCAAGGGACACAGGACCACAAAACCAACTGCTGCCAAAATTCAGTGTGAAATGAGTGTGTGATTGTTGTGGGACCTACAGGCAGCACAGGGAGCACGTGTGCTCCAGAGTTCAACATCAGAAGTCATCACAATGAGATGGGGCAGTGTTTTGGGCTGGGGACAGATACTCTGCACAGAGCAGTCCCCCACCATGTGGGATAGACAGAACAAACAAGGATTGCAAACTAGTTCTTCACTGTAGGAAGTGAACAAAGGCAGAAAAAATGAGCTGCAGGCTCAATAATCCAGCTGGTTCTTTTGGCAGCTGCAAGGGTGTCTCTAATGAACTCTTCAGTAGACATCCAATAGTCAGAGAGAAGACATAAATCTGAGAGAGAAGAAATAAATCATTTTTCTTTGGGAAACAACTGGAGAAAAGCAAACCTCTGTCCCTATTGTTTAACTGGCCTGCATGAATGGGTGATTACCCTTTCAATGCAAACATGTTTCTCCACTGTAGTAACTGCTCACTTCAAATAAGGGGTTGCCTCCCGTCCCTTGGGCTTCCCAGCCATCCTGACTGCCCTGCAAGGGGATGTTTGCCCTGTGCTGCTTTCTGACACACAAGAAGAGGCTGAGAACACTTGAAAAAGCAGAATGGAAAGGAGGTTTGTAGCAGAGAGAGTGGAGGAAGGGGAGAAAAGAGGACAAATCACTGACAGACCGCAGTAGATACTTATTGAAACGGATCTTTTCTTGCAAGTGAGTTCAATACAGGGGCACCTGCACTGAATAGCCAAGGAGCCCTCTCCAGAGCCCTGGCCAGCTCTTGTACTGAAGCTGCCAAGACAGCATCAGTACTTTTTCCAGCAAAGATTTTCTGTCTGGAACTGAATCCTGCTTCCATTTGCATGCAAGAAGAAACTCAGACCTCTATTGACCTCACTTAATTTTCTTCAAAAAGGAAGAGATTTTGTTAACACAAAAAACATTTGTAAGATTCAGAAGTAATTGAGTTCAGAGGGACCCCACACCAGCTCTATCCACTGAAATCTTGCAGGAGGATCCAAATCACAGCCAGAAGATGCCATTTGAAATAAACAACTTGACTCAGTAATTTGCCTTCATACTGGAGGAGCCTGTGAGCACGTCTCATCCTGAAGTGCAAGCAGGGAGCACCTGGGAGCTGTGACAAAGGCAACACAAGCACTTGCAGGAAAAGGTCAGGCTGTGCTGTGGCAGTGACATTTGGGCAGCATCTCCTGAGGCAGAAGCATTTGTGAGAAACCTCAAAAAAACAGCAAAAGGAGATTAAACATGTAAATGCTGCAGGGTGGAATTAGAGAGCTTCCCACATGATTTATAAAAGGAGCAGCAGAACTGCACTTGCCCTGGTTTCAACAGATTGGCCTTTCCCATATTGGAAAGGGTGTGAGTTTACACCTGGACAGTTGGAAATGCTGCTCTGGCTGCAGGGCTGGGCAATGAGACCACCTCGTGTGTGAGAGCCACCCCTGTCCTTTTCACCAGCCCCTGGGCTCAGGTGTTCTTGGCACTGATGTGGCCCCAGATGTTGGAGCTCTTCAGTCAGAAGGGCTGTCTTTGATGAGCTGGGATTTATAGATGGAGGGGAAAGTAATGAGATTTCTCTCTGATATTGTGGCATTTCAGGGAAGCAACACAAGAAGAGGGAAATTATTTTACATTGCATTGGAGAAACTAGCACTCACACAATTGTGGTACCCACTGCCATATGAGATGCTGAAAACATAGATGTTGCAGAGAACTGACATACAATTAAAACATCTTATGCAACCAAAAAAAGAGAGTTTTCTTCTGTTTAACTTGGCCAAAGGGAGATCAAGTGATGATTACTAGGTATAAAGACTTCTGCAAGCAGGGAACTACAGGTTCAAAAAGACTGTAGCAGAGGGAAGACACAAAAAAACATTATCTGTAAATTAAATTTGCAAAGACTCCAATTAAAAGCAAAGCACAATTGTTTTATCAGCACCACTGTTTACCCACCAGAACTATAAATTAGGAAGGGTCTGGAACTATAAAAAGCAACTGGAGTCCCTCACCTGAGGCCTTTTGAGAAGGTGAGACACACCTAGAAAATTTACCTAGGCTAGGATAAGTGGGTTGCAATCTGAGCTGTCACCATTTCAGGATGTCACCTGAGATGAGCTGATGCTCTCCCTGAGCCTGACCCTACAGCACACAGGACCATGTTCCCAGTCACACTTGGAAGGAGTGGAGGGACAGCATTTCAGAGTCACGAGTCCAACAAAGTGCCAGCCCACTCAGTCCTGACAGACTGTGCACTGTAAATAATTCATACCACTGCAAACAGCATCATGAATTTCCATCAGCTGCTGTCTGATCCCAAAGCATGCAGGGACATACATCGTTTCCAGAAACAATGGCTTTGAATTTGCTTTGAATTTTGATTTCAAGCATCACTCATTGCCGCTTTATCTGCGGGCTTCAAGCCTGAAAGTTGGCTTCTCTGTGAGCTCTCTGTAAACAGAAAGGGTTGTTTCAGTTTCTGCTTTAACTGTGCACACCCAATTTATCAGCCAAAAGGCAGATCTTGAGACTGTGTCCTAAATGACACAAGCAAATCTGTTGAGTAATCTTGGCCTCAACTTTGAGCAAATTCCTAAATCTGTCAAATCCATAATTTACTAATGGCTGCAATGCAAAAAGTCTAATCAAATCCAAGGGAGCCCATTCACTTGTCTTCCCTGAGTTTAGCATAACACATGGAATTGCATCTTCTTTCAAATATGGCCTGACTCCATGGGGCCTCGGTCCAACGGGAGAAAAATATCCACCAGTTATCCAGATGGAGAAAACATCCACCATGTGGAGGATGTGAAATGTGAATCACAAAGGCACAGAAAGAAAGAGGTGGCTCCAGAAGCACTGCAGGTGGCTGAGTGCATTCAGAGGCAAAGGAAGCTTCCAGTGCTGATGTGTTAGGAATGCTCTGTGCAAGCACAAGCACCTGGGCTCAGGTGGGTGACAGATGGTGAGCACAGCAGAGCCACTGAGGTGGGAGTGGCTGCGGAGCTGCGGCACACACGGCAGGGCAGCTGCTGCCCTTCCCCAGGGCAGGGACACACAGCTCCAACCTGCTGAGCACTGCACACAGGGACAGGGAGCAGAGCAGGGCAGGAACAGCCTCCTCTCACCTTCTGGAGGAGCTGCAGGATCCACATCACAGCCCCCAGGGCAGGAGGGTTTATCCTGACTGGGAGATCCCTGCTGGGGGGAAGGACACAGCATCCCGTGCCCACGGGGCTGGCATCCAGTGCCCACGGGGCTGGCATCCAGTGACCATGGGGCTGTGGCACACAGGGCAGAGCAGCAAGATTTCCAGTAGCATGATGTTACCAGCAAAGTATTTCATCTGCCTCGGCTTCCCCTTCCATAAAGTGGTGATGGCAATACTGACCCCACACTCAGAGTGCCCCATAAAGGCAGTGATGCTGCAGACAGCAGTGGAAGCTGCCTGGAGCTGGGCCATGCTGTAGCTTGTGGGGTTTCTTACCCTGTCTCACTTGCTCAGGGGCTGGTGTCTGTCATCTCTGAATACACCTCCTCAACTGGACAATAGAACACCAGGCATGCTGGTGATCTGACACAACACACAGGTATTTCTAAACTGTGCTTTGCTGCAATGAAATCTGCCCCACTGGGCAGACCCTTGTCATCATCTCGTTTTCAGCATTTTGTTATGTTAATAGCATTTTATTATCTTCTGATGGGAAAAGAGTAGCCACACAGTACTGCTGAGAGAACACATTAGGGATGGACTTGTTCAAAACATTCTAATATGCAAATGAGCTATTAAGAGAACATAATACTCCACGAACCTCAATAAATGTTTGTGTATAACAGAAATACAGGCAGTGTTTGGAAAATTGATGCTCTGATTTCTGTTCCAGAATGAAAAATCACTTGCAGTCTTTAACACACGACGACACAAACCTAATTTGGGATAACAACAAATACGATTCTTACCATACATACCCCAATTTCTAGGTATCATCCCTACAATTAGAATGTCTAACCATAGCTGAGATCCAAAAGTCATTACTCTTACGGAACCCCTTCTCTCACACCATATACCTTCCTGGTTAACCTCTACTTACACAACAGAACATTTTACAACCACAAAGAATCACCAATGAAGTTTGAAACAGAGTGCATGTGAATAGCTCTGAATCTGACCTCACTTGAGAAAGGATCATTGCCTGGCATTAAGAAGTTTCCAGAACTTCCTCAGAGTACACATCCCAAAGAGACAGTTCACAGCTATAAAAACTACCTTCCCCCATTTTATCTTCAAGCCAGAAACCAGCAAAATCCTGGTGAGCTTTTCCTCTGCCAATCTACACCGCTGGATGTATCAATTGTTTATACACACAACAGCCCTAGAAGAGTAATTCCCATTTATTTTGTCCCTCTTAATGCAACATAGCAGCTGACAATGAGCAAGTGCCAGAATCATAAGACCAACCTCTCTCTCCAGTCTCCCCCACAATCTATGGATATGTGAGAACTGAGAACCTTTCATTTAGTTATTTAAACAGCTGATTCAAACAGGATTCCATTTCCCTCCTTCCCTCTGATGCTGTGTTGCAAAACAAGACATTTGGCTGGGCCCACCAATCTTACAACAGTCTATGGGGAATCCCACACAGTCTGGAATACCATGGGAACAGAGAGCAAGGCTAAAAATATGCCGAGCCATCTGCTCACTCTACAGTAATTTTTTTGTGTTGTTCTGGAAACAAAGGGTTAATGTGTTGAACTGTTTTCCTAAAACCACTGATTCACTCAGTTGCTAAAATAAGCAGAGCTACATTAACACCTTCTCCTCCACAGTTATCAGAACTGAAGCCAAGGCTGCCTGGGAAAACAAGGCTGCTAGCAAAAGCTGTGACAAGCTGAGACGAGGCACAGCCCATTATCGTCCCCATTAGCATAAGTCAAATACAGCAGAAAATAGTCAGATCACAAGAGATACATGAGGCAATTGGTCATGTGGGTGCAGTATAATTTCCTTTAAACAAGGAGCAGGAAAATGTTTCCATATCATCAGGGCTTATCTACAAGTGCTGCAGCACAGATTGATTTTCAGTGAAAATATTCTTCCTCTCTGCAGCTTGTAGTGTGTGTGATCGTTCTCATCAGTACATAAAGGGAATTTACACAGAATAATGTTTTTCATGGCTTTCAGTTGTGAGACATCAGCCAAGCAGGATCTACTCTCAGAATAATGACTGTGTTTTGTAGTAAAACTGGGGAGAGAGGTGGGGCCCGTAGTGCCAGACAACACTTTCTTGGTGCCTTCCTTGCTGACACATCTGCATTTTAATTCAGGTGTTATGGTTTGCAAAGAACAAACGAAATACCAAAGGCCAGCAGGAAGGAGCTGGAGAGGGTGGCGAGAGCAGAGCAAGTCAGGTAGGTGGGTTACAGGGAGCAGTTCAGACATCAGGGGGTCTTCAGGGATACACAGCGTTCAGAGTCAAACAGGAGCTTCAGAAAATTCATCAAACCAGAGCCAAAAGCCAGTGCTGAAATCCAGGCAGTGGCTCCAGACTGCACGGCTGACACAAAATCAGAACAAGGCACTTTTGTGCCAGCCCTGTGATGGCACTTCACTTGTTCATCAGATTCCCAGGTCAAGAACAGGGCTGAGTGCAACAGCACTCACAAGGTATTCTATCATCCAGTTTTGTCAGCAAACCCTCTCAAGGCTGGATTTCCAGCCTCAAAGTTACAAAGCAAGTGTTACACTTCAGACAGCCACTTCTCTTGACTGTGCGCTTTATTGTTATATTCTCTCCTTAACACACAAAGCTAACCCAACAACATACAGCCAGCACACAGAGCTATGCTTCACACACATCTGCCTTCAGAAAGAATTGAGATTTTGGTCTGAGAGCCAGCCAGAGGCCTGCCCAGAGCAGCGTAATTTGGGCATCCTCAGGTGTCTCAGCCTGGTCTCCTGAAATCAGTTTTGAACTGTTTAAAGGGAACGTGGCTGGCTTTTGGCAAAAAGTAAAATGTAGGCCTTGAGATATGACCTCAAATGAAAAGCCTGAGCAGCAGTCCTGCTATTAAACTGAATGAAAGAAATTTCATGGCAAATTAATGCCTTGACACAAAAACGAGTATGGGAGGAATGAGGATGGGATGAATCCAGCTCATGGAGACACACATTAGTTAAGATGACAAACATCAGGCAGAAAGGTATGATTAAAGGAACAATATTCCACTTAGCTGAAGGGAAAGATCTTAACCTTTAGAAAAGTGTGGCTGGGAGATAATGTCCTTCCCGTCCTTCCCCGAGGACCAGAGAAGGAAATGAGCAGTAAGTGCCACTCATTACACTTACGGTGGGATAATTACCGAGTCTGGAATTGGTTTGAACAGGCTCGAGCAGCAGCTGACTCCTGTGACGTTAAGAGCAGGGGAGCAGGACAGGCAGGCTGTGACAGCCGGGGATGAGCCCAGTCCGGACTGTCAGCGCTGACAGGGGGAAGCAAGGAACCCCCAGCCAACAGCAGAACTGCCCGGGGCTGAGGGAAGCAGGGAGCCCTTCCTGCCCAGCCCGCACAAGCAGCCAGAGCCCTGACCAGAGCACTTGCACCGTGTTAATCTTCTCTAATTCCCCTCCGCGCCTTGCTGCAGCTGCCAGCTCCACGCAATGCAATAGCCCAGAAGGCACCGCAGACCTCACGTTCCCATGCCATGAGCAATCCCCTCGTAGAGAAATGTGTCACTCCAACTGCAGTGGAGGAAACTTTGTATAAAATCACACCAAGAAATCCACACTGCTCTTTGATCTACACCGGGGAAAGCCATTAGAGGGAATGATAATCAGCCAGCATTTTTGTGTAGAAAGGGCCAGAAATACAAAGCCTGAATGCACAGAAAAGGAATGCTCTTTACAGCCTTAGAAGCTGTACAAGGGTGCCTTATGTTACAGGACTGCCTGAGCTGTGCATCCTCATTAGCCATCACAGCCTGGTCAACATTAGTACTTCTAAATGGTTACAAGGCTGAATGGAAGAAACATCCAAAATGCAATAGAAAAATCCCTAAAAGAGATGAAGGTGAACAGCTACAATGGGATTGTACTTTTGTGTTTCAGCAGTGTGCCCAATGAATCTGCTATCAAATTAGTCTTGGTATTGTAAGAAGCTCCATGAGGGACTGGACCCAGCATTCCTGGCTCACTGCACACACTATTGGAAAGATAGTATCTGACACAAAGGTAATTTTCTCAACTGACATGTGATTTCACCTTCTCTTCTTATCCAGAAACAGATGGACTGCAAAGTGTGCTGGGCCTGGGGACTAAGTAGGAAAAGGCAGATTTTGAAAAAGAGATTTAGGTAATGATGTGGTGACTTCCATCAGCTGGCAAATCACATTTCTCAGGCTCAGGTAAGCAGGTCACTGTTCCCAGTCCAGCTGTCACTCAGGATAATAGTCACTGGAGAGGCATTTCTGTCCAGGTGTGTGGGACTGGACTGTTCATGCCTGTATGTACAGCACAGAGGACCACAGGGCTGTTCCTGTTCTGTGAAATTGTTTCCTTCTAAAGCCTTTTAAGAAGTTACTGTTTTGGTCTTGCTCATTTCTACAGCTGCCTTTTCCAACTGCCTTTTAGTAGGGATGTAGCTTGCCTTCTCTGTCAACATGTGTATATTTATCATCTCCCTGTGGTGTATGCTAATTTATTTTTGATATCTGTTGATGTTTTGTGTATCAGTATGTGAATTCATTTTTTCCCACATTAAAATCAAACCAAACAGCCTGACCAAAAAATTGTCATTTTGATTTTTGCAGTGAATGTAAGTTCCCTGTAGTTATTATGACAACATGTCACCACAGGGTCACAGAAAGTGAAAATGAATTGCTTGGAAAGCAAAACCAACCAACCTGTCAGTGTAAAAACAAACAGGCACTGTTTAAAGAGAGCTTCTCCTAGATGGACCCTAGAAATAAGGTAAGAAATGATCGCTGGACCTCAAATTATTATCTCTGGTGAAGAACATCCCCTACAAACAGCAATCAGATTATGTGCAGCTCTGCTTTGGAGCATCTGTACAAGAGGTGAGTGGACTGGTTTCTCCTTCCCATTGTACCTCACCACAACATACAGAGTAAAATACTATTTCTATACTAGCTGAGTCCCTTTAAAAGTCAGAGAAGGAACTTTGACCCCAGTCTTGTTCTTTCAGTTCACAGGCTCTTCTTCACTTCAGTTACCAGTTTAAACACCCTTGACAATTTATTGATTGCCTGTGAAATCCCTCAGTAGGTAAAAACTGATTACTGTGTGTTTGCCAGACCTTCCACAGTGCAACTTCTCTCAAATACTCAGAGCTTCTGCTGCTGCTGCCCTCTCCCAGCCTGCCAAAACTGTGCTTGCATCTATTTTCCTCCAACATAAAGGTGCCTTGTAGCAGTTACAATCACGAGGTGAGAGCATGCAGAAATCACAATAGATTTATGCTGCAAGGCCCTCACCCAGCTGCATTTCACTGCATTTCACTGCATTTCACTTTCACTGCCAGACTGGAGAAGCCAGTTCACTGCTAATAGCTGAACATGTACCAGCCCCCCAAAAACCACAGGTTTTGTGCTGTTCCAGTCTCTGCCAGGTGTTACCTGCTCAGAACATACCTACTACAGTAACAAGGATGTAATTTACCCTTCAGTGATAAGGCTCAGCAAAGCTCTGTAGCAAAGGCACATGTATGAAACATGAGGTGGAATGCTGAGAGCCTGATATAACAAAAGGAGCCTTCTGAGAGCACCTTTCACTGGACCAGTTCAACAAAGGAATGCTCACTGGGCATGGTGAGGTTTCCTGACATTTTTACATCTGTCTCTCTGCCACTGCTCACTGCGGTCTCAGCCTGGCTGGCTCCCCACAGAGAGGGCTGATGGACTGAGTCTGCCTAATGTGTTCATGAACCAGGTGCCATTTTGTCCATGTTTTTTTTAAAATCTCTCTGTGAAGAGTCTGCCTGCGAGAGGAGGTGAACCTCAGGGCTGCAGCTTGGTCAGTGCATAGGGGGAAGTGCTGAGGAAAAATGACCTGGTGCCAAACAAAATGCAGGTGCCTCAGCAGCAGCAGAGATGCTCCCTCCCCACTGCAAACCACACCCTGCTCACCCTGAAGAGCCAGCAGCTCCCATATCTCTTAATCCTCCTGGTTTGGACAGGATCCATGCAATTCCTGTACAATTAGGAGTAACAACCTTGTGGGCAAAGTTACAGCTATTGTGGAGAGGAGCACCCTGCCAGCAGCAACTCTGGGATGGACCAGAGACCAACACAATGTCCTAGCTGGATGGCACCATGTCACCCTCAGCTGGACAGCTCTCTGCAGGTCCCTGTGTGACTGCACAGCCTGCCAAGGATGGAGAAGGTGGAAGTGGTCCTGAAGATGCTTTGTCACGCTCTGGGAGCCAGCTGGATGAATGTGACCTGGAACAGGGCAATTGCCATTCCAATACACACACCTAAGCTGAGTTACAGTGAAATGTTACACCTGATGGCAGCTCATCCTTGCTGTTCCTTGCAGGTGTGCATTCACATTTCTCACAAATAAAGGTTGATGCATTTTTATTAAATGACCAAGCCCTGCCCAGACAGAGAGGCAGTGAGGTGGGTATCAAGGTAGTGAGGCAGCCAAAGAACCATCACATCATCAAAAGCTCACAGGACAGGGTTCACAAGGAGGGGGAGGAATAGACAGGAGGGGGAAACAATTCCCTTAGCACCATTCTAAACCTGACCTTGAGCAAAGCCAGAAGCAAGAACCTGACAGAGGAGCCACTTGTATTGTATTATACAATGAAAGTCATGCTAGAAGAACTTAATGGCCATAAAATCTGTAAATCACCAAAACCACTGGGAGATTTTTAACTCTAAAAAGTGCTTTTGCAGTAAATTTCTAAACCTTGGCAAACAACACTTACCCCCTTATTTGAGAGATGCTGGAAGGCATCATTATGATGTGGACTTAAATCAGATTCGCCTCAGACCAAGACTTTGACTTTATCCAGGTGGATGTCACTTCCCAGCAGGCACTATAACTCAGAAATGGTCCAGCAGTCAGGACTCCCTATAGCACAGCACATCCTCCACCTTCACTGGTCCAGAACAAATCTCTTCATAGCCAGGTCTGTCAAGCCTCATTAAGGTGGATCAGCGCAAATGTGAAGTGTTGAGGATTACAAACAAGAAGAGCTTTGAACCTACACACCTGCAGGTCTCAGCAGCAGCTGTGGGGTTTTGGCCAGTGCACTCTTGGGTTTGGGCTGTCATGATATAGTTCAGAAATGCTGGTACAGACTCTTGTTCCAAACCTGCATACAAAGGGTAACTTTCCACACGTCTCATGTGGGGAATTCATCACAGGAATTCATCACTTCCATTGCTTTGCAGACTTTGATGTGCTGAAGAGCCACAGAACAGAATACATTACTTCTTGCCCAGAGTTTACAAAATGGTTTTTCTCTTCACTGTAATAGGAAATAGGAATAGGTGGCCCCTTTCAGGACCACCAGGGACCACCAGCCTTGCAAATGCCTCTCAAGACACTGCAACCAAACCAGAGCCTGCCCAACAGAGCTCTGTGAAGATACCCTTAGTCTCTTATTGAATGGAGCCCACAGGGAGGCTCCATGTCTCTCTGAACAGCACAGAACAGCTCTTTCATGTAGTTTGCATCCAGCAGTGAGATCAGGGAAAGCACCAAGGCTCCACAAAACGGAATATTTTGTCAGCGGAAAAAAAAAGGGCATCATGAATTTGGGCAACAGTTGGGCCATGAGCTGGCAGAGGAGGCAATCTCCCTGCTCCAGGGTGCTTTGCCTCTTGATGATAAACTCTTGTGGCTAAATTGCTTCTGGCTCTCACCATGTGTCTCTCTGCTCACTGTGTATTTATGCTGCTGCACTGGTGTGAATTAGGGAAAGGTACAATAACTGAATTTCTGCTGCACTTGCAGATAAAGGCTGCACATGCTTTGTCTGGGATGAAAATGAATAAATAATAATAATTCAACAAAAGAATCTAAAAGCATAGTACCCATTGAATGGTGCACCAGGGAATGGCAGCATCAGCTCCAGCCAGAGGTCAGTCTGCCAAGGAAACAGAAGGCAACACTCATACAAAGGGATGAAATATCAGGAGGTGATGTTTCTGTCCTTGTTGCTGTCAATTTTATGGAATGTGGGTGTACAAAGGACTCGGGAAGATGAACAGCAAGTGCTGAGCTCAGGGAAAGCTGCAGAGTTTACTCTGACAGCCTTCCAGTGACAGAGCTCAGCCTAAGGCTGCACAGGAGCTCACTGGGGAGGTTGGCATTGGCTGAAACAAAGCAGGTGCTGCCCACCCCACCAGTGTTTTGGTGTTTTGGTGTCAGGTGGCCAAACCTCCTGTGGGCTGAGATCCCCAGTGAGCCTTGCCCACCTTGCTGAGGGGTTCCACAGCAGACAGGGCATCTTTCAGGGACAGCCCTGAGACGTGATGAGAGGCCAGCAGCCAGGACAGAGTCACTGTACCACAGGAGTAACCCTGAGCCAACTGTGGTGTGGGGCCAAAGCTCAGAGAAGTGCACAGGATCCTCCCCACTGACCCCAACACCTCCTGGTCAGGGTGCAGAACTGGCAGCAAGGAGAAGACAATTACCAGCAAGTCCTTCTCACCCCTGGTCAAACTTCCCACAAGCAGCAGCACTCAGCAGGAGAAGAGACTTACCATGGGATTTGACAGAAATCAGCAGCTTTTTGGAGCTCTGTCAGAAGTGTATCAGGGAAAAGCTGCAAACTGCAAGTGTCAGACTCCTGGAAAATCTTTGTTCACCATTTTCTGTTGTTTCTCTTGGCAGTGGAAAAAACTTTCCATATAACATGGGATACTCTGTCTCTAGGACATTTCCTTTCTGCACTACATCTCTAAGTAAGTTTTTCATTCTTGATCTTTCAGAGTTATCTCTAGCCTTTCTCATCTGGTTCTGAAGCATTTTCCTGTGCTTGTATTCCAGGATCAATTTCTTGGCTGATTCAAACAGGAAACCCTCCACTTGCTCCAA
>NW_005054395.1:1586310-1587050 GCF_000277835.1 Geospiza fortis | reverse complement strand
TGAACATTTAATAAAGATATAAACTCAGTGCTAATGCAGAGTGCTGAATTAAAGCCTTGCAGACCAAAGCCTTTAAGAGGACCTGTGAATCAGGTGCAGCCAACAGCTTTTCAAGGCTTCTCACCCTGGCCATTCAAACTTAAGACAGAAACTGAGCTGTGGTCTGATGGCTCATTTTATGCTTGGATACACTGCATATTGACAGCAAAGGGAATCTGTGGAAACCACAGCTAAATCTGGGTTGCAGGCTAGTGCCTCAGACAGACAAGACAATCTGTCACCCCTTGAATAAATTATCTGCTCAAAAAAGAGTGTAATACAATGCTATTCTCAAAAAAATCACCATTTTTCTGTTGTTCTTCCTTAATACTTTAAGCTGCATCCACTGACTGCTCACCTGTGGAAGTTTGCAAACACAGCTGAGGCATTTCCTGCCCCAGGGTCCTCCTCCTTTATCATTCAAACACCAGAACCTTCTCACACCAGAGACAAGAAGCATGACTCAAACCCTAACGCCACAAAGCTGCCTCTGGAGAGAAGGTGAGACTCTGAAGCTTTAAGAGCAAATGGATGGAAAATGAAAGTGGGAAGAGGAGAGGGATTTCCTGTTCTAAAAGACACAGTGACACAAAGTGCAGTCAGATCTCATCTGTACTCTGCATCAAGCAAGTGTCCATGCAGCAGAGTGCTCCAAGATTATTCAGTCTGTGACACTGGAAACATATCTCCAGACAATAAGT
>NW_005054395.1:1573958-1586269 GCF_000277835.1 Geospiza fortis | reverse complement strand
AAACCTTCATCTTTTACAGAAACAGATTTTTTTCTCTTTTTCCTGGATTCTGCTCTCATCCTCACTGAAAGCAAAACTTCCAAGTGCTTTTAAAGCATCTAATGGCAAGTATGAAAAAAACCTGTGCCTTGTCTGAAAGGCCATGGTTTAGCCTGGGCAGGAGCTGCTGGCCCTGCTCCAGAGTGAGCATAACTGGTATAAAAATAATTCTGCCTGAATAAAGAGCTGAAGACTGAACTCCTTGGGAAAGCCATTTTAGACTGTTTGAGTATGTTAAAAGAGGTCAGATATTAAGTAAATACTCAATTAAGGAAGGAAGGCAAGTAATTAGTAAGGCTAATTCTCTGCAGAAATGGTCTGGATGGTATGCAAAACTCACCCCAGCACCACCTTCCATACAAAATAAGTCTCAGCTCTTGAGAGAGTAGCTCAGCTTTGAGCAGACCTGGGTTAAATCACCAACTCAGCCAGAGATTCAGTGTTTTGGACACGGACAGGTCATCAGTTTCTTTTTGTGTCCGCTCCCAAACCTCTGAGTGTACTCACAGTAAGTACACACTGAGACACTCGGATACACAGCAATGACCCCAAACCTGTGTGCATACACAGTTTTGTATACATTAAAACAAGTACTTGTGGCAATCACAGCACTCCAAGAACTCTAAGAGGCCCAGAGAATGCTTCTGTATACATAGATTTCTTCTTGAAGTAAGTCCCATGTGAAGGAATCTCATTACTGAAAAATAGAATGTTATTCCACTTCAGGCATTGGAACAATGCTCCAGTGGGGAGCTGGCATAGAGCATGGACATGTGAAAAGAAGCAAACATCTATATAAAAACCATGTGTACAACCAGTGTTATATAAAAACCATTAGAAACACCAAGCCTGGCTGGTTTGAATCTACTTGGCCTCTGCTCTCATCTACTGCAACACAGCTCCACAACTGACATGCAGAGGTGGAGAGACTCTAAAAATAACCAGTGCAGGGAGAGGGACAGAAGCATGAGGAGGAAAATGTTTCTTTGGCCTGGCTGACAGATTGGGCAGCAGCTCCCAGTGCCCAAGGAACACCTGGTGCCAGTCCTGCTCTGTGAGCAGCCCTGCACTCCCTAATATCCTGGTGGCACACCATTTCTGGAATCTAAACATGGCCCAAATACATACATAAGACATGCAAGAAGGGATTTTTTAAGTCTGAGGATAAGCCAGAAATTGTCAAATTCTCAAATCAGCCAAAAGAGAGCTCTGATGTAAGACAAAATTTAGTTGTCAGTGAACTGATGTAGGACATCACCCTAATGCTAAGTCAAACACACAGAGCTCTAATTCAGTAACAGGGATTTAATCCCCAGCCTGGGTGGGTTGAGCTCTCTTATATGAACTGTAAAATTGGAAAAATTAAACCCAAAAAATCCTCTGGTTCCCCAGAACAGACCACCAAGCCAAAATCCTGTTCTTGTACGTAAGGTTTCCTCCTCTGCTGGACTATCCCAGGGCTCAGATTTGAGTCAGAGCATCCCATCACAAGTTTATGGCAAGCTGGAAGAAATATTGTTCGTCTCCACTTCCCAATCCCATTCTCATTTGACTACAGCATGTTCCAATTCTTGCACAACTGGTGCTGCATAACTGGTGCTGGGAAAAGCAGTGAAAGCACTGTAATTGTTTATGCAGGTTAATGTCCCAGCCCATTTCATTCAGTCACAGAGCTAAGCTTATACAGTACCTGGGAACAATTTGCAAGGAGACATAACACCCAGATTTCATCTAGCATTTTCAACAACTTTTATTTTATCACTAACATTGACTTTGGGTTACTGCTGAGAGATGGGCAGATATGGCGAGAGCAGGAGGTTAGGCATGAGATCCCACTAAAGCTGGCACCTTTGGGATGTGCTGCATCCCAAATTCTGCTCTTGCAAACTGGAAGTGTGTCCTGAGAGCTAAAACCAGAGACAGAAGTCTGCCTAGATGTGCAGATCTTCCCCAGCCACCCACTAGAGTAAAACCTGAAACACAACAGCAACATGCCCAGCACTGTGCAACTCCCAGCTGTAAGATTTCAGATTGGCTGGAGATGATAAGAGCAAGCAACAACAAGAACAAATCCTACTTCCTTCCCTATAATCAAAGGTTTTCTTGCATTCCTTGTGCTGCTTTCTCCTAGTGAAAGCAAGAGAGGACAGACAGCCTGTAGTTCTCATGTAATTACCAGTTGTCAACTCATCTGAAAGACACCCAGTAAGCTCCTGCTGTGTCAGATGTGCAATTAACTTGTTCTGCTCTAGCAAGGGCACTGCATGAGTGAGAGGGCTTGGAGGCTCCTCTTTCTCCCAGCAAACACATGACAAAACTCTGCTCTCAGTTCAAGCCTGGGAATGGCTCCAGCCATTTTAACCTCAGTATTAGTCTCAGTCCTTCACTGCACTGTCATTGATTTGGATGGAGAATCAGTTGTTATCCCACAGCCTCAGACTGTGGTTAGTGCTGCAGCTCTGTGTCCTGCTCTGTGGATGCCATTTGCACACACTTCAGCCCAAGCCTTGCAGGTGAACTGCTTCTCCCATATCTGTGTGCATGGTCCAGTCAGACTCACAGATTTGCATTCACAAGATGAGACACTTTCAAGCACACAGAAAAGCTTGGAATCCTGCAGTCAGACATGATGGCATTACAGAATTTCGTTCAACCTCACCTCACTACAGTGTACAATGAGCATAATTTGGCTTATTTGATATAACAAACACAGTCTCTGCTGCTGCAGCTGATCAGATCTATGCTGTCATTTCATGGGTTCCTAAAAAGTCCCCTTGGGCTTAGATGTCACTTAGTGCTCTCCAGAGTATTACACTGCATGGCAGATTAATGCTCCATATTTATCCAAAACATTAGACCAACATCCATAGGCAGTATCTGGCCTACCCAGTGCAAGCCCTGAATATGGGCTCAGCACTGAGCTCATATGTGTGGATTTTGTCCCTTTTGGAATTAAGAGAGGGAAGCAGAGGCACAGGATATTGCAAACCCATGGCCTGTTTAGAGCAAGTAATGAGGGGTGAAGTGCAAGAAACCGAGGAGAATGGAGGATTCAGGGTGCTGAATGTGTGTGAATATGCACATGCTGTCATGTGGCAGCAATAAACATCACATTCTCCATCACTATTGAACAGAACACTTTATCAGATATTCTCAGTAAACTGCAACAGTGGTTCCACCTGCCCACCCCAGAAATAAGCTTGTGTCACACACCAATTGCTGAGCAGAGAGATATCTGCAGCCAGGGCCAAAACCACCATACATCAACTGCTCCTGGTCTTCAGAAGGGCAAGATTTACACACTAGACAATGTCAAGATAAAGCACTAATTAAATAAAAGTGAAAGTCACTGGAAATTCTGCTTGGCGTTTTTCACTTCATAAAGATAATGGAATAAACTTAGGACCTGCCAAAAGAAGAAAGGAAATATGCCAAAGAAATCACCATCCATCACACAGCACACAGCCAGTGAGCTCAAATTCCAACAGCAGAAAAAAGGCAGCAGCAAACCCTGTGCAAATAATTCACCAATAAAGATTTGGAATGAGGGAAAACACTTGAAGGATGAGCTGCTGAAGTCAATCACAAACAGGGATCAGTGACACTAAAATCATGGAACTAATCTAAAGTATTTACTCTCAGAAGTGGAAAAATCTTACAAATAGAGCTTTGAAAGTGCTGTGTATTTCTAAAGCACTGGATTGCTGATGCAGTCTGAATACTGAGAGAGCACTGAACACCTGCCTGCCACTGTCCCTTACTGAGATGTTTCTGCTCCTGCTCATCCACCACAAGAGCTGAGCCCCCTACTCCCCACTGCAGGGCTGAGAACATACCATAATATTCAAGTCTAGAAGCCTGTGAGCAACCAGGGAGCTGCAATGTGCATGGAAAAGGTCTGTCAGAAGTGATGGGAGTCCATCAGCCTCCCCCCTGGCACAGAGCCCTAACCCCTGGGCAGCAGCAAGGGGTGGAGATCATAAACAATGGCAGGAACCACTCTGACCACACCTGGGAAGAAATTCCCAGGAGCTGCTGTTTTCATGTGCAGCCACAGAAGCCAGAGTGTGAGTGAAGTAAAGCTCCCAGTTAGGGAGGAGGCAGGCCAGGATGTGACCAAAACAACAGGGCCCACTGCAGGTCTCCAAAGGATGACTGACACAGACACAGCTTTCCCCTGTGCAGGGCTGTGGGGCTGGGGTCAAATGGTTAAGGACTCCTGCACAGCACTGCTGTCAGGCATCTACCCCTGTGACTGCATCCTGTGAACAAAAATAGGGAAAATCCTGGTCAGGCAGAGAGACTGGGCAGTTTTTCCACATCAGCTGTTCATACCACATCTCTAAGAAGCAAGACAAAGAAACCTGTAAATATTTAAAATAGCATTTATTAATCACTTCCTTGTTTCTTCTGTATAAATGCTACTTACCTGCTTTGGGAATTGGGCTCCCGAGTTTAAAGTATAGACTGGAACAGCTGCTGTTTCTGTAGGAGAACCATTACAGGTCTGTTCCATCAATCAGCATTTGATTAATGCTCAGTTATACCAATACTGAAGTAATGGAGAACAGAGTAGACCCTTGAAATGTCCTTCAATCAAAGGAATAAAATTCCTAAAGAGAATTCACTCACCTATTAACAGGAAAGGAGAAATTATTTTTTTCTAGGTGTTTTTCCACTAGGTCCTAAAGCCTCTATTTTCTTTTGTTCGTGTTCCAGTGTTTTTAAGAGTGACAGAGGACACACGGGTTCTCCCTCTTGTTATCACTTTCATGCCAGTAAAAAACCGAGTGTGAGACTTCTGGGGCTTCCAGCAGCAAAGACCAAAGATAGTCAGTCTAAGATGAAACACCTTTGTTTTTGTTTGAAAACATCAATCTTACCACAAGGACAAAGACATGGAAAACACTTAAAGAAGTGCTCTGCTTGCATTGAAAACTTTTAATTCAAAGGTCCAGGTTTGGCTAAGCCCAGTTCAGGCAAAATTATGAATCTTGCATACAAGCAGAACTGTACCTTCCTTCACTGCCACAGACACAGCAACCCTGTCTGTAAAGATGCAGACTTGAGCTAGGTGTAAGTTTTTGTTCCTCCTGAGCAAGAACAAGATCTGTCTTTAAGCAGTCAGTAGAGGTTCCAGATCACAGCTGTCCCTGGTAAGAAAAAGCAAACACTGCAGAAGGATGTACAGTAAGTGCAGTGTTCAGCCACTGCTCTTTAGTCTTTTGCATTTAGCAAGGCAGAGAAATCTGCTGATACCCTTTGAGACTATTTCCATCTTTCTCCCTTCTGCATTCACTACAGCTCATCCCATTAACATTTCTGCTGAGTGCCCTTTAGTTGATTTGAAAGTGCCAGGACTGATTGTTTGCTGAGTCTGGCCTGTAATTTTAAAATCCAGGCACAATTTAAACACACTGAACAGGCACCAGGAGAGGTACCTTATTCTCTTCCACTCTGTCTCAATGATTCTGACACTTTTTAATTTTCCTTGCATCTATTTTTAGCTCTGTCCTAACCACCATGGTCCTTGGTAAAGGATGCTCTTCTAAATCCATAGCTGATCCTCTTCCCATTCTCTTCAAGGTATTAGTGACAAATAGATTCATCTCTGCTCTGGCCATCCTCTGTGGACACAGAGAACCCTCCTAAAGTCAGAGGAGCTCCACAAGACTGTGGCAGATGACCACAGCATCTTTCTCTAACTTTACAGATTGATTTCCAAGCAGTTGGTCAAGCTCTGGTCATGAACACTCATGGCAGAGAATGAAATGGAAAAGCAACTTATGTCAACTTCATCAATGCACATTCAGTCTTTTTACACCAGGAGAAAGTGAGATGCCACATTTCAGGCGGTAGCTTCTGACAACACCCCACCTTTGATTTAGGAAGAAGATGGGATGGGGAAAATTCATATAAGGAAAAAGCCATTTAGAGACAACAAGAGTCCTGAGAATTATGAGTAATTTTGCCAATTTCCTGACAGATGTGACACTTTCACATGATGTCTGCTGCGCTGACTAATGCACCAAACTGTCACAATGTGTTGACAGACCTTCCCCAGTGAAGAGGAACCTGTTTATTTATTGTTAATCCTCCTACTGTAAATCGGTTTCATGGACTTGCATAAATCCTTCTGTTCCCAATGCACAGATTACCCAAGATGCAGACTTTACTGCATAGGTAGTGCACACAGTCTGCACACCTGGAGATTTTCCTGCATGTCATTTCCTGTTTCTGAGTTATTCTGGCTAACCTGATTGCTCTTCACTGCAAACAGCAGGGCTCTCTGGAAACCATGAAGTGTATTTGAAGATCACCTTAGGTGTGATGTATTCCAGCATGTTTTCTGCACCTGGGTTATTTTAAAAGGTCAGATACAATTACAAAGCATAGATGGAGGGCACCTATATCAAAAACCTTCTCTTGAGCATTTTATTTTGTGGCATGTGTATGTGAGCTTTCTCACTGCTGTCTGTGCCTCAGGTAGAGCTCAGAGAGCTTTAATAAAGTGTTAAAGCAGTTTAATTTTCCAAATAAAAAGATAATTCTTAGAATTCACATGATTTTATTTAAACATTGGAATATTTTATGCCAAAAAGGAGTCAATGGCTTGAGTCACAGTGGCTAGCACAGGGCTGTTGGCAACCAGTCTCCCATTTAATCAGAAATCACTGCAAAGGAACAGACAGTATTTGCTTCCAGACCAAGTAGGTTGTCAGAATATTTTGTGTTATCATCTAGTCTGACAGCCTCATCTCAAAGTGTTTACTCAGACCTGTCCTGAAGATGCACTTTGGAACATCTTGATCAGCAAGCTCCTTTCCTTCCCAGCCCTGCTCTGCTGTTCAGACTCACACCTTGCAAGAATGCTGAGCACTTTAGCCCCAATTCAGCACAACCACAAAGCTGAACTGCCAGTTCAGAATTCTGCAGGTTCAAACCCTCTGTCTGTCAAAAAAACTTCTTGGTTCTCCATTTTCTGTTTGCTAGCCTTATGCCCTTAGAGCTGTCTCTCAAAGACGTGGCCCTTGTCTCATCAGGAATATTATGCTATAGCTTAATATTGACTGATAGGACTGATTCAGTAATACCCAGGCATTCAGCTCAAGTATCTTAAACATTTTACACCTACTCTCAGTAGTTTCTTCCACTGCTTAGCTCTTACAGATAACAGAATCAAACAATAAATTAACCACCTTATTGAAGAAAACCTGTGGTAGTGAATGGAAATGGCAGATTTTTACTCTGCTTTTAGAAGTTAAGAATGAACTGTACTTTTGCTATAGAATTCTATAGATGGTTAAAATCCAGAAAACTGTCAATTTTTACATCCCTCATGCTTTCAGATTAATTTCCAGTCAATCCTGTTAAAACAGATGCCCCAAATCATAAAGGACTTTTTGAGGAGCAAGAAACATGGTTTAAGTCCAACAAATCACAGCTATATGTATTCAATTTGAGCCTTGTACTCAATCCCACTCCTATTCAACAGAAACCACCAATGCTTTTATCTTAACACATCCAAACCCTACTAACATCCCTAGGAGCACCCATCTCAGTGCTTGGCACAGCTGAGCCCTGGCTTTTCCCCTCCTTCATTGTCTTTTTACCAATGGTATAAACACTGTCATGTGTTTCAGACTATCCATCAGTGCCTGGCTACACTCAGGCAGAGGAGAAGCTGTGCAGGTTATCCCAGATTTCCCTTGCAACAATGCTGTTTTTAAGATATTCCCCTGCATTTCAGAAACCTGACACCTTTTATTTTGTTTGGTTGTCTTTGAGTTGATCAATTTTCAGCAGAAGTAAGGAAGTTTATCCAGCCTGTCAGCATCACAAACTCTGGAACTGCATGCTGTAATTTCAGTGGAACACCAGAAGGTCCTGGTTGCACATGGATCATAAGGTCAGCTTTGGTAAGAAATGTGTTCCTCCTTTTTCCCCATGTCAGGAAGTGTTGACCATCCCCAGGGCTGTCCATACACCGAGTTCCTGTGCAGGTTAACACACATCACACCTACACCAGACACGTTCCACATCAGCCCTGTCACCTCTCCTGCTTCGTCATCACCTGTGATTCAGTCTTGGCACATGCAAAGCACTGAAAGGCTGTGCCCAGGAGAACTTTGCTGAGGTGCTGGATAGACCTTTTTTGATTAAAGATTTTCACAGAACTGCCAAATCCTTTTTTCTTATCCAGCTACCTCAAACTCAGATTTTCAAACTAATTCCACAGAGAGCTCTGGCAAGAAATCTCTACTGCAAGCAAAAATATCGAACATAAAACACTTCATAGTCATATTGTAGGCTATTCTTAACTTGGGTAACTTTGCACCAGCAGCTTTATTTCCCTTCCCCACCACTCTTGTGAATAGTATTAAAAAACCTAAGAAAATAGGAATTATTACAGGATGCTGAGTTTCTCAAGAGGGCTCAGGAAAGTCATGCATTTCTTGTCTGTTCCTACATGAGCACGGGCTCTGCAGGACAAATCAATGCCATGACTCTCACTGAAACAAGATTTACCACCTCAAACCTCATGTCTGTTCAGAAGAACCCAGGGGAGCCACTTTCTTCAGCATGAACTTAGTTGGTAAATGCTCCATCAAACACTTCCTGTAACTGCTCAGATTTGAGCCTTTTACCCTAAACTAAAACAGACCCTGGTGCTGCCTCCCTGCCTACAGGGCTGGGGTGAGCAACTGCTCCCCGAGTGCTCTGCAGGCTTCTGGGAGATCTCAAATCCCCATCTAACACCCGTTCAACTCCATCTGATGTCCACAAATGGCGATAACAGAACAACAAGTTCTGAGCATCAATAGAGCATGGTAAAACCTGTCTTGTAAAGCCACCAGTTGCACATTTGGTATATCACACTGTTGCATTCCTATTAGCAACAGCAAAGAGGAAAAAAAGCAGGGGTGAGAGCAGCACTGCTCCCTACCACCCCAAGACACTCTTTTTGTAACACTTGCTGACTGAGAGCCAGGCCTGCTGCAATCTAAGCCTTTTTGTCAGATCCCCTACCATGTGGTAGACCCTGAATATTCATTACCTATTAAGAGCTTTGAAAGTGTAAATTCATCCCACAATCAAGTGAACTGATTTATTCACACAGCTGAGTCACACTCATTTACAGTCTGTGACCTAAATCTATTAATCTGGCACCAAAAAACCCCCATCTATTTTATTATTTTATTTTGGTCATATTAGTTGAGCAAAGATGAATATTTTAAAATCGTGGGGGGTTTTCCTTTCAAGCAGTGCTGACACACAGCCTGTACTGAGCCTGCTTTCCTTGCTGGCCCCAAGAAGTGGTGCAGACATTGCTCATGTTATCTGGCAGGGAGTGACCCATTTAACAGAGAGTGCACAAAATCTTCATGGGAATCACATCAGCTCTTTAGTAAGAGTCTGTGAAGTGCCAAGCAGCAGATAACATGGAAACCTCTCCTAAAGAGAACTATAACTCCCTCATTAATAACAGAAAGCACAACAGCCAGTTCTGACAGAGGGGAAAATTGCTCTGTGGAGAGCAATGCGTTATTGTGTCTAGCACCTCCTGAGTCTTTTCCTAGGGCCAAAGCAAAATTTCACTAAGTCTGTGCTGTACTTGGGGAAATAAAATCACATTTTCAAAAATGACTGGAGTATTGTAGAGGCACTGATTTTTAGAAGAACTAGAGAATCATTAAATACAGTGTAGGGGTAACATTTAAAATGCTGTCAAAATTTAATCTTTTACAGCCTCTCCTTTCCTCCCCATTCGATAGCTGTGATATTCCTGGAGTCCATCGCTGATATCATAGATAACCCCATAAGCTTCTGAAGAAAGATGGAGTTTTTAAAAGGTTGAAGTTCAGTGCTGTGCTGAAATTGCAATCACGATCTAATTACAGCGTGCACTGAGCACACACTTTGGGTCTTAAAACCCATTTCCATTGCAGGCTGGCAGTTTACTCCTAGAAATCAATTCTTGCTGTGGGTATTAAGACACACACAGGTACTCCCTCAGTGACCCCCTGTTTCACAGGGTGCACTTCAGCAGTTATTTCCTTTGCATTCATTCACTGCTGACCATAAGTTTGCAATCCTTTAGAAGGGAACTTCCTTCTTCCCCCTTCCCAACGAAATCCTTCTGGCCAACTGATTTAGGGAAACCACAGGTTGGAGCTGATGGTGGCACACAGTGCTACAGACTGATTGTAAAATGGGAATGTTTCTATCAGCAGCAAGAGTGGGAGAGAGAACACAGGGGGAAAAGAAGAGAAATTAAAGTTGAAATAGTATTTGGTTAATTAAAGAAGTACCTTCTGTGACTGGCACACGTGTTATTCAGTGAATGAACCTTCTAAGGTACTGTGAGCTGCAAAGCAGTTACACAGTGTGAAAAGGGAAGGGAGGTACCAGCTCAGTGAGGTTCCTCTTCACTGGCACTTCAAAGGACTGAGAACACACCTCTTTATCCAAAATCACCGCTCCCAAAAGGCTGGCTCTGCAGCTTTGCTCTGCAGAGGATGCTCAGCCTGGCATCCCTGAGGGCTCAGGAAACATCTCTGGAAGCCAACAAGAGTAACTGCCTGTGTCTCTTCAGCCATCCTCTGCCATCCAGAGGTCTGGAAGACAAACCTGATGCTCATGGTCCTTCCAGAACAAAGTCAAACAGGGCAGGGGGTGGCAGCTGTGCTGTGATGCTAATGTTTCACAACTGTTATCCATGGCAACCCTTCCCCCTGTAAAAAGGTATTTAAAATGTCCCTCTTTACGCTTCTTCCCTAAAATAGAGACATCAGCAATTTCTTGCTATGGGAGAAGTCTATTCTCCTACTCTCTTCACCCTGTACCACAAATCCAGGGAAGCAGCTCTACAGAATAGTGCAACATCTACAAAATGCAAGCAGTGTCAGGCACTGAATTAGGAGCAGTGCCACCAAACAGAATGTATTGCTGAAGATCTGCTGCAGCAGCCAACTGCAATAAACCCAAAGGTAATTTATAGCCACATTATGCCACCAACTCAATCAAGCAAGGTTTTCACCTGAAGTGTTGTGTAAATCATTTGTGTTTATGACCACTTAGACCAATCCTTCCAAGGCTCCTTTCCTTTCCAAACAGGTGCTGTTTTGCTGTAACACAACCAGAGCTTAACAATCACCCTCATTTGAACAGGAGCACCCACCAAAAAGCACAAGCCATGGTGAGTCCAGAACTGAGGCTGTCCCCGACGATGGAAGGAATAAATCCAGAGAATAACACAGTGAGGCCAGAACATCACACATTACTTTAGAGAGTCTCCAGCAAAAGCAGTGCTCAGGCAGAGCTGTGATGCTGCGGAGTGACAGAGGGGATTGCAGTCTGTTCATGGTGCCTCCCTTGAGGCACTGTCGATCCTCCTGCATTAAATTTCCCTGCTGCCTGGTGCCCTCCTCCTCAAACCATTCTGTGGCCCCAGGCAGAGACTGAGAGCAGCAGTTTGGCCCTGCTCATGCCAATGCACCAAATATTCAGTGCCCACCCCAAAGAAACAGCTGATACAGAGCATCACCAACCCCCACCACCCACTCAGGGAGAACAAGACAGGAGTACCATGAGGATGCTGCCACACACCAGGGCTGTCAGGCTTCTGAAAACATATTTAGAATGCCACAGGGGAAAAAAAATTATTTCTCGGAGAAGTGCAGTTGGCAGTAGTGGGGCCAAGAGTACAAGAAAAATATAGTAAGAGAAATCACATGGACTAGGCACACAGAATAAAGCAATCTGTGCCACAACCTTCGGCAAAATGCAAGAAATTTGTGAATATTTGACCTTTTTCCAGAGGCTGTCTGGGTGACTATCTAAATCAAGAAACAAATTATCTGCATCTGCCAGCATTTGCACCACAACAGTAACTTGACCTGTGCCAAATTCCCTGTACATAGCAAATTGTCTTTTCACCCATCTAGTACCAGCAGAGTCACCAGTCAAGGTGACTACAGGACACAAGAGAGGTGGTAGGTTATTGATAAAGATCATAATCTGCCACCCCCAAAGTCACACTGGCAGTTACAGATGCACTGACCTTCAAATTTAGACCTTCCTAAATGACAGCTGTCAACAGCAGCCTGCTCAAACCAATTCCATTCTCTCTCTGAACAAGCCCCATTTGACTGTCTGATTGGAAGCAAATATCACAGCACTTCCCAGTGAAATGCAGCCGAGCGTGCAGAGCAGTTTGTGTTTGGCAAAGAGCACTCAATTCCCAGGTGAGGAGGCAAGATGCAGATTTC
>NW_005054395.1:1566331-1573922 GCF_000277835.1 Geospiza fortis | reverse complement strand
TGACATTATCAAAGCTCCTTTGAAGATGTGTCCCAAAGCACTTCTCAATTCTTTATTTTCAAGCAATCCCAGAGAGAACTGAGGAATGAAAGACACAATTCACTCTTCAGGCTGGAGGCTAAAATTCACAAGTTTCCCCAATATCTGGCTGCAATAAATGAATCATAGCCAAACATTCATGGATCATAATCCTAAATTCTCTTGTACCACACTTTAAAGCTGTTCCTACTTCCTGCACAAACTCACTGATTTTCTTTTCATGCAGATTACATTGTCTATTCTCTTACATGGCATGGCATTATTCATGGTTTTGCTTTACCTATTGCTTTATTTTCCCCACAGCTCTGGATGACTGCAACCTGAACACAACTCCATTAGGCAGAGAACTGAACAACATACTTTCCCTTCCTCCAACATCCAGAAAGTCGCTGCACTTGCTCAATACATAACTTGGTAAAAAATTGATTTTTCAGCTTTCTTACCAAGTAAAGGAAATCAAATCCATTTTATACTTTTTCATGTTTCTCAGAAGAAAAGAGAAAAATGCTTTGTGTTGAGCAAAATTTTATGTTTTGAAGCATTTTAACTTGTTGTTTGCCAAATACTGCAATTTAAATTTTGTCAATAAAAAGCCAGCTTCAAATGAAATCCATCAAGACAGCATTCTTATAAGAAACCCCAAAAGTGAAGTTAATTACATCCCTACCTCTTTAAGGCAAAAATAATGTGCCAGACTCATAAAGCAATTGTTAAAGAATCCGTGTAAAGTGTGCAGCAGGTTTCTCCTGTTCCCTGTAGGAAAGTGGCCTTAGAACATATCCCAACATACACATCCTATATATTAGGCTTAAAACTGCCCATATAGTCACTTACTACTAAACTAGCAAAGTCACCAATATTTTAGGACAGTTTCTCAAATCTGTTAATACCATGCAAACACATGGACAAAGCTGTTTGCTTTGGATATTTTATCATAACAACAGAAGTGCCGCTGGAAAATAATATCCCGTGTTCCAGAAGCCATCTGGATCCCATCAGGGAGAGTCAGCTCATCTGGAGGTGATGGAACCACCAGAATGTCCCCCAAAGGGGAAAAAACCAAGTTTGACAATGCAGATGTATATGTGATGTTATGGAATACTTGAAAAAACACAGATATAAGTTCTGAAATGTAGATCATTCTCAAACACCCCTCATTTCACCAGGCCAATATCCTCTGTATTGCAGAGCACACCATTCCAGTACCCTTCCTCCTAATCTCAGGAATCCTAACAGAAAAAAGTCTCACCTGTTTCTAAGCTTTTCACTTGACCCCTAAAACCATAATGCTTCACCCAAACTAAACTGTCAAAGCAGCTTTAAAATCCAAGGAGGACGCTGCAATTTTCCCTGCATTTTGTGCCCTGTGCATTGACCCTGTTTCCCGTGTTGTATTTTGACCCCACAGTTCAGTGCTGTCTCTCATCCTGGGGCTGAACATCCTTCAGAACTGAAATGGATTCAAGGCTTAGGAAGGAGCCCTGCTATTACTTATGACTTTAACTGCACACAAAACCTGAAACCAGCATACATAACTACAGAAACACCTGCAATCTCTCCAAGTGAGGCCCTTCAGCTGGATCTTGAGTAAAAGGGTATCATACAGTGCTTGGTTTACACTCACCCTGCTGTTGTAAAACCATATGTTGGAGTAGTAGTGATTGTGTCTGACACTCTCTTTTATCATTTTGTGCTTAATCACACCCTGCACTGAGTTAACCACGTTCAGGGATGGGTTTACTCAGCAGCCTGTGCCAGGATCTAGGTCTGAGATCACGTGTGTTCCCAAATCCTGCATATTTTAAGAACTGCTAGAACTCCTGAGCAGACAGTCTGATGCAAAAATCAGACCAAGGATTTTAAAATATTTGTGACTATCAGCATTAAAATCAGATAAAATTAATAGGAAACTATAATGTCAACTGCACAGAGAATAAAAACATTAAACATTATAAGGCCTTTTACTTGTTTCCACTTCATTGCTACAAAAGCACTGCTGCTGAGTCAATTGTGCTAAATTGCAGGTAACAATGCCATTTAGAAGCCAAAAAAATTTCTGTATTGGGGATCACCCCCACCAAAACTGGACAGCAATGGCTTTTTCTCCCTCCAAGACTTACCCTCCCTTCCAGCAATTTTGTTTAATTTGCTTTTCCGAGCTTTCTCATATTAGAGGAATAAAATTGATACGTGTGATAAATCCCAAATCCTCTGTAGGATTTGCAAGAGCAAATTTCTGGAGAACATGCAGGCACATCACAGACAAAGAACACCAATTTTACAACTTAACAGCATGGACTGAATCAGGATGGAGGGAGAAAAAATTGCACAGAAAATATCTGGCCCTGCCTGGCAGCTAAATGCTTTAACACACCACTTACATGTGCTACTTTCTATACTGTACTGTCTTCTATGCTTCATTCAGGCATTTTTTTACTTTTGCATTTAATGATATGTCAACACAATATCACTGTACCTGTGCTAAATGCAAACACTGTGGTAGTGATAAAATACAGTCATTTAAATATCAAGAATTGCTATCAAAATTGATTGCCTTTCCTTCAGGCATTAAGAATTTACTGTTTCAGATCACTGACTTGTATTGCAAAACACAGCAATAATCAATTCTTAGCTGTACATGCATCAATTCTCAGCTGTACCCCTCAGAGCTCTCACCTTTGAAATGCAAACATTACATAACAAATTAAACTCATGAGTGCACAGCAAACCCACAGCTCCTCTCTCCACCACAGTGCTTTGGCAAACGTTTCATTAACACTAAATACCAAGCTTGCTTTATGTCAGCTGTTTAGAAATACATGCTTGGTATCAGCATTTTTCAAAAGGCTATTTTAAACATATTCACTGCTAGTTTGTATTGAATTAGGGAGGCTACAGTGGCTGTACCTTTACTAATCCATAAACTGAGTACCCCACTGTTCCAGTTCAGAACTCTATTTTTTTCCAGTCATTGTAAATTACATTAAACATCTGACTCATTAACAAATAGAGTTTTGAGGAATTTGAATGCATAGCAGCCTTGTTGCTGCCTAGAAAACACTGTCATGTGGGACTGCTCTTTGTATACTTGATACTGTCTAGGCAAATATTTTATTTTTCTTTCAATAATTATTTCCAGGAAAAGCAAAGAAAAAGTATGCCCTTATAAGAATGGCAGTATCATTTGATAACACCCTTTTGTTTCCATGTTTCAGTGCCAAAGTCTCTTTTCTCTCTTTTTCTCATGGCTGCAGACTCATGTTACCAAGAAGACTGAGCTATTCTGTCATTGTGCACACTGGCAGGAATTTTGGTTCCTTTAATTTCTGGGTGCAACTCTGAGCTGCAGCCAGGAGTAGTGAATTCCCTACTGAAATTCACCCAGACTCCTCAGAAAGACTCTGGATTGTCAGGCAGTGAAATCACAGTCCTGAATTACAGGAGAAGCTGCTTCTGGAGTGGTTCCAGCAGAAGGGCTGTTTGGAGTACCACAGCCTCGGCTCCTGGGACACATCTGACAGCACGTCAAAAGGAAGCACCAGGAGTGCCATTGAACCCAGCCACAGCCACAATCCACTGCTGGGGCAGCACTTGAGGTTGATGCCTTTAATTTCAGCCCTAACTGGGGCTGATGACTGAAATTAGCAACAAACATTTTCCTGTAGCAGTTTTTTTTTTGGCCAGAAATTTTCATCTCTTCATGAGAAATACATGAAGTCCTTTTTAGCTATTTCTGTTCTATACCACTAGTAAACCATTGTCTTTAAGTGAGTTACTGTCCACTCATGTGAATAACTGATATTGGCCTGCACATTTTATTAGCTGCTGAAGCTCCCTTTCAATTGTGACACTGCTCAAGTCGATGAGCAGATCTCACCATGACAAAGATGACTGTGTGAGCACCTGCATGGCTTGCACCTCCTAAAGGTGTTTACCTGCCTCAGAAAGAAGTTGTCAACACGCTCAGCTTACTTCACTTGTTGCTGAAAACTGAGTGTGGAGTTTAAGTAGAATCTGGCATAATGAAACATCAACTGGCACTACCCTGAAATCCACATTCACACAATCCGCTGCCAGAACTGGGGCTTGCTGAACGTGTCACTCACAATGCTCCCAGACACTTGGCTGTACTGCAACTCTTCCCCAGTGAAAGGGAACCAGATGGTGAGCGACTCTTGGCATTTCTCAGTGTTATGTGAAGTGTTTCTTTAGCTAGTGAGCACATGCCATCCAGTCAAGTCGCTCTGGAAACAGCCCTTGGTGTCTCTCTTCAGACTTCTACACAAACGGCAAACGCCCCATTCACAAGGAAAGTCAGACCCAAGCACAGAACCAGAAGTCTCAGCTAGGAGTTTCTGTTGTCCTGGAGACAAAGAAGCATCTCGGAGGGATTTATTTCATCCTTTGGTCCTGTTACAGCCTCTGAGTGTTCAACTGCTCATCAATGTCCACGGAGAAAGACTGATAGAGACAACTCAGTTAAATGCCCACAGTCAGATGGGATGAGCAGAGGCCAGAATGCCCAACTGCCTAAAAGTACAAGTTCCACAACTGTTTGTATATGCAAGCAGGGCTTGACAGCCAGTCAGGTCTGCTCTAAATTCAGGAATTTAGAGACCTGGTTCTGTTCCTGGCTCTATTCCAATACAACCAAATCCTTTTTTCCTCTAGCTGAACCACAACTAGAGCAAAGCAAAAGCTTGCAAGCAAACTTGCTAAAACCTATTAGAAGCAGAGATTTCAAAAGCCCATTAAAATAAAATAGAAAAAGTTAACCAGAACCATTACAGTTTATTATTTTGACTGTGCAGGTAAGGAGTGCTTTGCTTGAAGGGAAAGCTGCTGCCTTGCTGCAACGATTTTGCCTTGGGGCAGTTTTCAGAGAGTTGTTATCTTTCAGGAATAATAAAATTCAGCATGTTGACTACACACCACACACAAGAAAGAAAAAGAAAACAGAAAGAAATAGAAAAAAAAAACCACAGAAGGCTAAATGCCCTACAAACCCTACTAAAGTTAGTATTAAGAATTTGTAGACTCCAAACTTTGGATGGTGGCGGCTCTGAGAAGGTGGAGAAGAGATGGAAATCTGTGTGCCCTTCACAGATACTCTCTCATTTCACAGACATGACCCCAGGCTACTGTTGGTAAGTATCAGAATTATTCAGTGCTACAAAATAGGACCCTTCCTGTGGCCAGATGAACTCCATAAACAGAATAATATTCTGTTTATATTTAATTGCACATGAGGGCAAATCAATCTTTCACTGATGCTCATGGAAAGATTTCTTTCAAATGTAAAGGGAGCCCAGATGGATGAGGCCCAAGAAGTTTAGCATAATCAAAAATATAATTAATTTTCATTGACAGTAAATATATTCTAATGTGTTAAAGAGAACTGCTCCCTAACAGTGTCTCCTCAGTTTAATTTCATGAGATGCATTTCCACACAGAACAGGGTATGTTCCTGCAAGGTAGAAAGCACTGTGCTCCTTGGGAGAGCAGATTCTCACCATCTCCAAACATCAACTGTGATTCATTACACAAAAAGTTCATTTTTAACAAGCCTTTAAACTAGAGTTGTTCACCTACAGTGGTTGCTCTGGAGTAAATCTGCACTTGGAAAATTGATTCTGTATTTCACTAGCAAACCTCTTTGAGTGATTTACAAATCCCATTTACTCAGCTGCTCCTTTGAAGTCAAGGGACTTCCAACACCAACTACAACAGGCATGGGGAAGTAAACCAGAAAAAGTTATAATATAACACTGATAGATAAAGAAATAGGATATATAGATAAGACTTCTCTGTCCCAGTTTTACAAATATCTTATCAAACACTGCCAGTTACAACTGAAAGAAATACAAAGTAAGCATTTCTCAGCACTGGCACTCTCCTGTGCCTGGCCAGCAAGACAGCCCATCCTGAAACTATCACTGACAACTGGTACTTTTCTAGCCCTGTTTTTACTGGATTTCCAGTTTTCTCTTTCTCTCCATTTAAATATTTTTCTACTAATATATTCCAATTGACTCTAAGCTTATGAGATCATCACCTGAACCTTCTGTTGCATCTTACAGAACCCACTCCACTCTCGCAACCTGAAAGATTTCTAAAACCAAAAAGAATTGTTGTGACCTCAGTGTCATCCTGCTGCAGAACACCCAGCAGAATTTTGTCAGCCTTCCTCAGTGCTGCACAAGAAAGCCCCTGATCTGCCTCCAAATAAACACAGCAGTGCAAAAAGCAATTTGGATGCAGTTTATCTGGCAATAAGGATTTTAAAATACTTCTATTAGTTTATATGAAATTATACAAGAGACAAGCCCAAAATCAATAAAACTTGTTACAATTACTCATTTCTCCTTATTTTTCTTGTTAAAACCACAAACTGCAGCTTCTCATTAAGAAAATGTTTAAGACCTGTGACTATCTGTAAGTAATAAGCCTTCTGTCTCCTGATTTCCTGATTTAATTCACAAGCTGTGTTTCATTACGAATGGCAAGCTAGAAATACGCAATTTGCTCCAACAATTACTTGAATTCACTCTGGCTTTGCTTCCTCTTTGGCATGCCTCTATAAATCACTGTTTTATTAGCTCCTCACATTAATTTGTTTTATTGTACTCTAAAAGGTAGTTTGACACTGGTTTTCTGAACCTCATCATAGTCCCAACTTCGCTCCTCCTCCCGGGCACCCAAAGTTGCTGGGGCGCACCATGAAGCATTGAACAGTAAAGTGTAACATCCCAAAAGGATCAAATTGAACAGTAAAGTGTAACATCCCAAGAGCTCTCCTAGGAAAGTGTTTCTTGCTGGTTCACTTCGCTGGAGCTGCAGCCCTTGATTGAATCACTGAAGGGAACTGTTTCCATCCAGCGTATGGCTTTGCCCTCACTGCCTCTGGCCCGAATCCCACTCCCATCTCCACTGATGTCACGATTTACACCGGTCCCACTGACGCAACGCTCTGCTGAGACCGGTGGCGCGACTCCAGATTTACGCTGTGTCACCGAAGGGCTGGGGAGGCAGGGATGAAGGGCTGGGGACAGGCAGGGATGAAGGGCTGGGGGAGGCAGGGATGAAGGGCTGGGGGAGGCAGAGATGAAGGGCTGGGGGAGGCAGAGATGAAGGGCTGGGGGAGGCAGGGATGAACGGAGCCCTCGCTCCCAGCCCATTCCCGGGCGGTTTGGGGTTCCTGCACAGGTACTTCCCTGACTGCCCAGACGCTGCCGGTACCGCCCCGGCTCCGCTCCCAGTGCCCAGCCGAGCTCAGGCTCAGCTCAGCCAGGACGGACAAAACCCGGAATAAAAACAGCCCTCGAAAGGAGCCGCGACCGGCCCCTGTACCCGAGGGGTCTAAGGCTGCCCCGAGGGATGGGGGATGCTCCTGGGGAAAGAGGGAGCCGGGCTGGTTTGGGGAGGGCTCCACGGGAAAGGGGGAAGGCGGCTGATGGCCCTGAGGGCGGGGGGCTCCAGGCCGCCAAGGGGAGGGCTCTGGCACCCCCGAGGAACCGAGGGAGCCCGAGCCACCCCGAAAGGAGCGGGACCA
>NW_005054395.1:1546182-1565635 GCF_000277835.1 Geospiza fortis | reverse complement strand
ACCGGGGGGACAGAGAGCGGGGGGACAGCGGGACCGGGGACACAGCGGGACCGGGGATAGGGGGACTGGGGACAGCGGGACCGTGACCACAGAGACTGAGGGGACAGCGGGACCCGGGGCACAGCGGGACGGGATGTGGGAACAGCGGCGATGGCAGGGAAGCTGCCTGAGGAGCAGGGAACGGGCAGGGAGAGAGGCAGGGTGCACAGGAGGACAGTGACAGCAGCAGCAGCCCGGGACGCCGCTGGCCTGGCATCCCCAGGGCTCTGCGGCAGCGCACGGACCCCTTTGCAGCCCCTTCACTGCTCCGTACCTCGGTCCGACACCCCAAATAAAACACCAGTCACACTGCAATATTTTTTCTTAGAAAAAGCCTGGTCTGAATAGTTCCAGGGTAGACGGGAAAAGCCGAGTGTAGAGAGTTAAGGGCAATTAAGGCAAGGCAGGACAAGCGCAGCTCCGTTGCGCTCAAGCGAGCAGGCAGAGCCGGGGAAGGATCCCCGCTTGGCTGGGCACTGCCACTGCCCACCCCCGCTTTAATCACACAGAGCGGGAACGAAAGGAGGTCCCTGCCTTTGCAGGATTCCTTATTAAAGCCGCCTGCAACTGCTGTGCTCCATGGCTGGGTTTTAATTTGATCTCTCTGCTCTGCCCCTTTTCTTTCTTTCAAGAGTGTTTTGGGCTGCCTTTGAAGCCCACAGCTGTGAGCTGCCAGAGGGGAGACGGGGGATGGCTCTGGTTTCTGCTGTCAGACCAGGCATGATGAGAGCAGCTCTAGGGGAGGAAGGAGCTCTGGCTGATCAGGCTCAGGTACTCACTGCCTCTGCCAGCACTGCCTTCGTGCTATGGATGCTGAGGGCAGGTGACCATCAATCACTGAGTGACGTTCTGTAGGTGATTGATAAAGCTGTCCAACTAAAATGACCATGTAAGTGCAGCAGGTTTTGAATCGAGACAGTATCCATTCATTTGCTTCTTGCAGTAGGAGAGGTCCATATGGCCCTTAACAACCCTGAAAATTCCATTATTAGAGCAATCTGCTCAAATTTATCTCTTGTAGAAACCAGTGTGTTCTCAGGAAGTTTTATTTCTTTGAGCACGAGTCTCTCATCACTTTTATGTGCAAATTTAAGGTTTGGAAAGAGGCTGGCTTGACAGCCCTGTAGCCTGCAAATCACTTGTCAATCAAGAACACAGTGACAGCAATACAATTCCCCACATATCCACCCTCAGAGAGATAAGGAGCTGGTTCCAGAGCCTCTGCCACTTTGATCTTCCTTTATTTTTTACAAAAAAAAAATCTCAGAAGAGTTCTCCTTTCACTCACTGATGTACTAAACGGTCTTTCCAGTCTGGGGAAAAAAAATCAAAGTGCGGAGATCAGATATGAACCTTGGGAAGCAAAGAATTTCTGAAGAAGTAGAGGAGATGTGAAAGGAAAAAGGGAAGCAGAATATTTGATCAGCAATCTTCTCTGAAGCTGTCTAGTTAGAGCAGGATTCTTGAGATGTGGGGATGTTTAGCTTTTATCTTGAGACCCTTGAACTCTTCAGGTTATGTGGGGATTGAGCTCAGCACACCCTGGGGACACCTATTCAAAAATCTGTGAGCTGGTAGCCCTTGGAGTTGTGGGAAGACACCAGGAATCAGCTCCTGTTAGTCTAACTGCTCTGAAGTCAGTTCAACCTCTTCAAAGGCTCAGAGCACATCTGTGTCACTGTCCCACCTCATTTGCTGCGATTGTCTCAGTGACTCCTTGCTCTGACTGCCCTCTCTGTGTGCAGGTGGGCAGCTGTGCCCAGACTGGGAAGTGGAGTCACAATAAATGTTGTGGTAGGAAAAAATTTTAAAAAAGGAATATTCCTGTCTGTCATGACCAGAGGAAGAGTTCCCACACCTCAGAGGGGTTGTGCTCAATTTCATGAAATCCAGTTAATTTCCACTGACTCTCCTTTACCTTCTGCTGGAAGATGAAGGAACTTGGTCTGGATATCCAAGTAAGGGGCAACAGGGATTTAGATCAAAACTGTCATCATTAAAATCTGTGTCAGTCTTGCACTAACTTGGAATGGGTGGATTCAGGGGATGAAGATTTGGGTTTAGACACTGGGGTTTGAGGAATTAGTGCTGAAGTCCAAGGACTGCCACAGACAGCCTGAGTGACAGCAAGCACTGGAACGAAGCTGATAAGAGAGCTGGAAAGGTTGTAGAAGCTGTCATTGCAGACAGCTGAACATGTGGAGCAAATATTTGACAGCTGGGAGATGATTTGATAGCAGTGAACACGGGAGAATTGGGATGAGAGATGCTGTCAGTAAGGGTCTGTGATCTTAAAGCTGGGGGTGTCCCATAGGGACTAAAATCAGGACAGTGAACCAAACACTTGCCACCCACTTGCTGGGCAGCTGCTCTGCCAAGGTGAAGTTTTTAGGGCTGAATCCAGGAGGTTGTTTTTTATTTCCAGTGGTGTAGCTGTCATTGCTCCTTGCTCATCCCTGCTTCTCCACTTCTAGGTAGGACATGCACCAGTGGGCTATTTTCCCTTACTGGTATATCTAACTACCTGTTTAATCAGAGATAATTGGCAACTTCTCCATTTGACTCAAGAACTATGTGAAATCAATATTTTACATACTGCCACTCTAGTTTCTTTCTAGAACTTGAAATATGACTAGTGGTGGTGCTACCATATTTGCATGCTAAGAGTAAATAGTTCAAGAGGAAATATTTCATTGCATACCACAGGCCATGGCTGTTATTTGCAGGATTTCTTTACAATCAGCTGCTTTTCCATCAATGTCAGTTCCACTCACATAGCAAATTGTAATCTGGTGTCAGAAACACTGTCTAAGGAGGGCACTCCCCAGGGCTGATGGCCCAAGCTACAATTCTGGTTGTGTTCCAGCCACATCCAGAGACCAGCCCTTAAGAACAGCTTCACAGTACAATTTCTCTTTATAGTACACCCAATATATCCCTCCTTGAATATTTGGCTTCTCATAGTCTTACTGTATTTTTAATCAAATCCTGTTTCCCATTGACTGCTTTGGTTAACCACAGATAACAGATGTACTTTATCAACTGGACATTAAATATCATAAACAACAGGTAACAGGCAGAAATAATCAGCTTATTAACACCTTTGCTCCTGAGAACTTAAAAATATTACTCAAGAAGTAATGGAGTTTTCTCAGACTAGCTTAATTAAGTTTGGAACAGAAGCAAGAGACTTGATTTTTTTACTGCCTTTCCTCTAATCTATTTTTCTATTATAAAAAGTTAAACAGCAAGAACAAAACTTAAAAATTTTTGAAAAATATTTCTATAGGCAAGGATCTTCCTTTGAACTTTTCTTAATGCTTTAGGACCTCACCTTGTAAAAGTTTTACTGGTTTAATTTTACACAGTATGAATGCTCTTGCTTGATTTCAACAGCATTCTTGCCAGATTATGAATTAGGCATGAGCAAAACTCTGTCAGATAAGCCCAGCTAGAGAGCAACTGCACTAAATTCAAACACATGAATGCCTTATTTGTTTCTCCTTACAGCACATACTACCCAAAGACCAAACTACCTGTTCTCCCGAAGTTACAGGTAAAATAAACAATCCCGTGTCGAGGTTCCCATAAAGCCGATTCCAGTGGGAATTCACAGGATCAAAGGAATATTCCCTGTGTTCCCAGGGACAGCAGCAGGGCTGCAGATGCCAAGGCCAGCATGTCCCCTGGCATTCCGAGGTCTCCTGACTCCACCGAGTGGCCGGTCACTCCACTGCACGTTTGTCACCAACCGAGGCATGCACCTGCCGAGGCTGGCAAGAAGAATCATACCTAAAGTGAGGTGAATGGATGAGATTTCTCCCTCCTCCACATCCCACAGTCCTCCAGATGCCCTGGGGCCAAGCCTCTCCTCTTGGTACATCCCAGAAACCTCCCTGCTGCCCCAGGGAAAGGACAGCACCTGCCCACTTCTCTCTGACCAGCTCCAAGCAATTGGGCAGGCTTACATTTCCCTCAGATTATAACATACAGTTGCATCTGGCAACCTCTTGAAAGCAATAAAATGTTTAAAGCTCCAGGAAAACTCTGTGAAAAGCAGACCCAGTGTAGTAACAGCAGTGATGCACTTTTCAACTTCTACCCCAAATTGTGCTGATAGCTGACACACAGACATCCCTCTCTGGCTCTAACAAGGAAATCACATTAATAGGCCTAAGCCCCAGATTCCCAAAGACTTTTTTTCTCTTTTCCTTCCCTCAATTTGTTAAAATCATCTAACAGCTGTAACAGACTGAGGATGCACCAGCCAATGTATTCTTTTAGCCTAGCTCACCCATAACACAACATATAAACAGTTGAAACTCATCTTTTACTGCTTCAAATTAAGCGTCTACAGCTTTGTTTATTTTGTCCTATCCAAGATAGACTATACACATCTGAATACATACATTCCATCTGCAGTTTTAGTAGAGCTGACTACAGGAATTTTAATCCCAGATATTGCTGTATTCAGCAAGGAGAAATGGGAAAGAATAATAAAATTAGAACATGGTATACCATACTGATACTAATGTCAGTCATCACTTGTGTTGACTCCAAACAGATGGAGGGAGATGAGTCCAAAATGGCTGATAATGGGAGATAAAGCACAGAACAAAAGTATTTATACAGGAGAATGTAGGTGCAGAATCTTTATTGCTGTGACCATCCACAGGCCAACTGGGGCTAATGCTGGTGAGCAGAGTCTGGTTCACAGACACTCTGCAACCAGCTTGTAGAGAAATAGCCCTAAAAAGAACACTTCAGGACCAAAGAAGCAATAGAAAAGCAGCTTAACCAGGCTGGTTCTAGCACCTTTATACCTTTAGAGATGAACTTTATACCTTTATAGCTGCCTTCAGAAATGACTGGTAGGCACTGTCAAGTCTAGGCACTACAGCTTGCAGATGGAATTATTCCAGCTGCCTCTTAGAGGATTCACAGCATTTAAAAACTGATACAGCCCTATTCAGAACAGAATCTACCTATAAATGTTGGTGTTGAAACTGGAGGATAAAAACTAGGGGAGAAGAGAAATGAGTTCTTGGATTTGGACCAGCTTCAGTAAAAGTGTGATGTTTGCCTCTCTGCTGTACAGTCACTCTGGCCTTGTTTTTTCACGTCCCCTGTGAACCTGTACTTGTGTTTGCCAACGTGACATCCAACAGAAATTCGGACAAGTCCTACATCCTAAAGCTTGCCTTACCACAAGTATACTTTGCATCCAGAATTGTGCAATAATAAGATGGAAATACTGAATAACAGAGCTGACACATTAGCTGGAATCTGTATGTTTTTGGTTTTCTGAGATACAGCACTGTGCCCTTATAGTGCCTTATTCTCCAGCCTCAGGTAGGTTAGGAGGAGTGAATAAAAAGGCATGGCCTGAAGATTACCACTTTAGGAGCATTTCAGACCAGTGCTGGAAGTTCTGAAGTCCCCTATGGGTGGGACATGGCTTAGCAGTATTCCCAACTGGTTTAGACCATTGCTATAGTTAATTCAATAATCAGTTCTGCTAATGCTTGCCACTGAATTACTTGAACACAGTGAAGAGTAACAGTCAATATATGAAATATGTCAGGATGCTTTGCTTTCCTTGGCAATATTTTAGGTGCCTGATTGAAAACTGCTGCATTAGGCTGTTCATGCTAACACACCCCTTCTCCTCCAACACGGTTCTCTGCTACCTCAATCACCTACCAGAAAGGAAAAAAATCCTCTCCAAGCAACGACCAAATGGTTCATTTGTCCCTCCACAAGACCTGTAACTACTCCTTAACTATCAAATCTGTCATACAGCAAATGTTAAACCAGATTCAGAGAAACTTTTGAGGGTGATCTCTGCTCTATTGAAGTTCTTACTGCTTCTGCATCAGTTTGTGGGCCAGATAAATTGCTACTCCATTCCTGAATCCCTTTTGGAAAATCATGAATGTGTCTCAGAGTTCAGAAGTGACACATAAAAATTGTGCTGCCATACATAAGAATATTTACAGGATAATAGATACAACATGACAATGAAGAAGTGCTCCAAGATTTCCATCTTGCTTCAGTACACAGACATTCTTTTGTTGTGGCTTTGAAAGAAACTTCTAAGTTTTTTTCTCTGGCTTGGAGAAGGTAGATTGTTATAGCAAGCCAAAACTGTTCATGCTGAAGCAGCATGCTGAATTACTGATTTTTAACAGAGATCTGTTTCTGTGAAAATTAACTTAAACTGATGGTGAGCAAAATAATTCAGTGGCTGTCAGGCTACCTATGCAATCAGAGCCTGCAGCTGCAGAGGATGAAATACAAAGACTGGGCTGTTTTCTTCAGACTGATCCAGTATCTGTAATTATCTTATAATATTTAGAATGAATCACTCTAATGGATTTGCCAAGTGACTGCCCTTATCTGGAAAAGGCACAGTGCATGAAATCAAAGTGGACAAATGATGTCACTGCCAATCAGATACACAGCAGGACCTGAACTCCTTTCAAAACAACTGATTACTTACAGCATCTGCTGGGCAGGTGACCTACCTTTGTGAGGATCTAGAGCTGTGACACACCCGTGACAAAGCCTTTACTGGAGTAAAACAAATTTTCCTTGATGCTAATGGATTGCTGCTTTGTTGTTTGCATTTAAATGAACCCTAGTTAAAAGCCTGTCTCCATAGGCAAGTGTTTTTATTCTAGCACATTTGGATTTGGCATAGCCCCTAAACCCAACAAATCGTTACCACCAGCCTTCTTGACACCACCTTTTTTCATCACAAGCTGTCTCTGCCAACAGAAAAACCTGCTGAAGCTAAAACAAAGCAGGAGAAGGAACAGATGCCTCAAGCCTGTGACTGAGCACCAGCCCATGGCAAATGAATCAATGTCCCATTTGATAAAGAGAGGTGAGAACAGCACAAAATGCTGCTTTCTGAAGAGACCACCTTCTCAGTTATTTTCCTCTCTCAGGCCCTACAGTATTAATTTAGGATTAATGCAGAATGTTGTATACAACAGGACTGAGGACCAACTCTAACTGCTGTCATGGTCTAACCCCAGGCAGCAAACAAACACCACAGAGCTGCCCACTTACTTTCCCCCGAGACAGATGGGGGAGAAACTGAAGGGTAAAAGTGAGAAAACTCATGTGCTGAAATAAAGACAGTTTAATAGGCAACAAGCAAATCAAAAGAAGGAGTTCATTCACCACTTCCCATGCGCAGGCAGGTCTCCAAGGAAGCAGGGTTCCATCACATGCAGCAGTTACTTGGGAAGACAAACAGCATCACCCCCAGTGTCCCCCCTTCCTTCTTCTCCCCCAGCTGAGCATGACACCCCTGGCCTGGGACCTCCCTTGGGTCAGTGAGGTTCAGCTGTCCTGGCTGTGTCCCCTCCAACTCCTTGTGCTCCCAAAAGGCCCCTCACTGCTGGGCAGAAAAGGCCTTGTCAGAACTGCTCAGCCACAACTAGAACACAACAGTGTTATCAACAATCTCCAGCACAAATCCAAAACATAGCCCATACTATCTACTAGGAAGAAAATTAACTCTATCCCAGCCCAAACCAGCATATTACCCAGGCAAAAAACATACTGATTTGCTAGGGAAATTATTTAAAAATATTCAAAGAATGCAGATATGCAAATTTACACACTGGTAGCAACCTCCTCCTGTTCACCTAAAAGCCAAAGCAGAAAATAATGTCATTTTCAAGCAGTGAAATCAATGTGATGCTGAAGAGAAATGAATTAGACCCATTTATTGAAAAGAGTATTTCAAAAAACAAATCTGGATCTGCATTGCTAAAGGTCTCAAGAATACAAGAAGGGAACATGAAAAAGGAAAGCAATTATTAGGTACCAATAGTGCAGCTGCTGGGTGACTGCACACGTGCTCACACAGCCTTGGGCCTGTCCTAGGGTTACTTTATGATGCTGAATTGTATCCCCATTTGTCTATTCAGCCCAGAAATAAGTTTTGCACCTTTAAAACTAGATCTGAGGGTGAAGTGGGAGAAGGAGAAGCAGTGAAATGTCTGAGGTGGTTGTTTTCAAAACATAGAGACAGAGAGCTTCAGCATTTTTCTCCCCTGAGATGTGTTGTCTGCAGCACAGACAGACAGCAGAAGAGAGCTCTCCTTTGCTTTTTAGTTAGTTTTATTTCTTTAGCTAGCTGAGGCAGCAAAGTTCCCAGGACTGTGGTTTTTTTTTTTTTTTCTTGGAAGTGTTCAAACCTGCTCTGGACTGAAAACCCAGGAAACCTTGGGAGCTCACACCTGTGGCCCACCTGGGCCTGGTCACAGCCTTCTCCAGCACCAGAGGGACTGATAAGAGACTGAGCAAGCCAAGCTACACCCAGCAACAAGGACTTCCTAAATTTGCCATCTCTTCAGAACAGAGAGAGGTTTTATTGTTTAATATTACTCACTTTTTATGCTTGTGAATACTTTGCTTGTTAAATAAACAGTTTTTTTCCCCACTCTTCTCCAAGGAAATCTTTTCCCAAACCAGTAGAGGGAAGGACTTGAATCTGCTTTCTAGAGGAACCCCTTTTGGAGTTTCCTCACAAATTTGCCCTAAACCAGGACAGTGCCTCAGTTCTTGCTAAGACAGTGCTATCAGGTATTTCATGACAGTGTCAGTGGCTGAAGTGAGTTTCTGACAGCTGGATGGAGCTGTTGTGCCTCCTATCAGACACCAATATAAAACAAGTACTTCATGCTCCACAGCAAAAGTCAAATGTCTGACCAGTCTCTTCTTGACTATGTATTATTTAAAAAAATGTTTCAAAATAATAGGTCTCTGCAAGACTTAAAAAAATATCCAAAAGACATGGATCAAGATTTTGTATATCCATCTTTTAAACACTCCTGTAATATTTCAGAACTATGCTGTTATTACTCAAATAATGCTCCTTTCCTTCTGGCTAAACCCAGAAGGTTTTAAGAAGCTTCTGTCTGTTGGGACTCTTTTAATACCCTCTTGTACCAAAGGCCTTCTGCTTCAGGATACAGAAAAGCAGGAATTTCTGCTGGATGTGCTTCAGGTGTTGAGGATAAAGGCAAAGTTTGAGCAGTGGGCATAAAGAAGAATGGAAACAAGAAACAAATGGTCAGATGAAAATGGAAAATCCTCCTCTGTGGGATGTTCTTCTCTCTTCAGAGCACAGGAAGTCTGAAGAATCCTGGATCCTAATTCAGGCACCTCAGCAAGATGAGATGGACTGTGATTCCTCTAGGGCAGGTCCTCTGTCCTGGCATTTCCATGGCTTCATCTTGAATCCAGCCAGGTGACTCAAGCCTGAGGACAAAGGAAGGAACATTCCACAGCCTCATGAAGCAGGTCAGCTCTCCCAGAGGAACACAAAGCAAATCAAGTCAAATCAGTTTTACTCTTGGTGTGCAAACAGACAAGGGAGCATTCAGGGAAGGGCAAGAGCACAAAATCCTTCCAAGGCAAAGGTTCAGGGCTTGTTCTTTATGACAGGGGACTTCCCTCTGGAAGAGTCATTTATGAACAATGTTAAGGCAGCAAATCACAGCTTAAAAATTCAAAAGCAATAACTCATTCAAGGAAAAAAAAAACATCTTTCCACAAGCACTTGTGCACATTATCAGCAAGATGAGGGAGGCTGTGTGCCCAAACAGCCACTGTGCCTCCTTTGGCTTAGGACCCAGATTCACACTCCTGCAGAGCCCTGCTGCTGGACAGGAAGCCAGATGAGCTCCCCTCCCTAGTGCTGCTGCTGAGTCACCATCCTGAGCATTTTGAGTGCCATCTCTCCTTGGTCAGCTGGTACCTAGCACAGAGAAAAGCACAGGATAAGCAGCTGCTATGATGAAGCAGACAGCAGCTACACACACATCTTCAGCCTTCTTGCTGATTCCACCCCAAGGACTTTATTATTTACCATGTGCCCAGCCTTGAGAATCCAGAAGAAAGCAAAGTTCTTATAGGCCTTGTGGAAAGCAGCAGTCTCAGTGGATTCTGGAGACACATAGAGTGCCTTCCACCTTTTCTGGCTGAACTGCTCCAAATCAGGCCACTTCAGTTTCCGGATCCATGCCTCCTGGCCTGTTGGAAACAAGAGACAGCATTGATTACCAATACTTAGAAACTACCAATACTTGGTTCCACAGCAGCTTGGGAGTCCAGTTCAGCTGGACATCCCCTGAACTGGATACCAGAACAGCAGTGTTTGCACAGAGTCTGTGTGTTCAGATCCTAAAACCAATTTTCTTATGCCTAGGAAAATTCAGGACAAACTGAAACAAATCAATGGAGGGGAGAAGGGAATAAGTAAACAGTGAAGGTGTGTATGAAATGGATTTAGGATTATACAAGTTGAACATGTGCTTCCTGGAGGCTCTGCAGCCCTAGAAATTCCAACATATTTCACTTTGCACCTCAAACACCTTGAATGTCCTGCCATGGAGAGGGATCAGCCATACCAAGTTCCCCTCCTGGAAATCAGAAGAGGCACTGTTTCTGTTTGTTGGACACTCATTGAGAGGAGACTGAAAAGGCTTTCTGTTTCAGGGGCTGCTAGAGAAGGTGAAGGTCAAGACAGCAACAAGATCAATTCTAGGACTCCAAGGGGGACAAAGCCTAGAATTGAATTAGCCTACCTGTGAGCTGCAGGAAGAATTTACATGTTAACTGCAGCTCAATTTTAGATGAAAATGTGATAAACTGGAGCATCACTAACTGCTAATCTGTTTTGACAGCCTAAATACCATGCTTCCTGGATTTATTGATTGCTGTGTTGTTCATGAAGGGCATTTGAATATCTAAGTGGACAGAGACATACAAGGAATAAAGCCTTTCACAGCATAGGAAGGTGTTTGTGGAGTCTCTGACTGCAGATTCTTTAACTTGGTGAGAGAAGACCAGCAGAAGGGAGCACAGCACCCTTGTGAGGCATTTCAGCAGCACTTGGCCTGGCTCCCAAACTGCCCCTGGACCAAACCAGCATCTTGCAAGCAGCAAACAAAGCCCTAGGTGTGCAGGAGCCTACACTGAGAGCAGGTGTGATCACTGCACCCTCCCTCATTAATTACCAGCATTCTTTGCCTATGAATGAGCATTCACACATACACATCTATGTGCTTATCCAGGAGGATTAAGTGAATTATTAGCTTCACTGAAACAAGCAATTACTGATGTGGCAGATCCATTTCTCAACAGTATAATGGAGGTAAAGGATTTGCCTCTCTCAGAGGGATATAAGCAAAACGTCCTAAGTGCTGCTCATTTATGACTGTAGTACTTAAACACTGCTAGTTAGATAAGAGGTTTGCACAGGAGATTGGAGAAATCTGGGTACCAATATACTGACAGCTCCACATTCTACTCATCACATGTTCTGTTTCCACCCCCAGTGAAAAGGTTCCTCACCCATGGTGTCAACAATGAGGTCCAGCTGCCCATTATAGACTGTAACACTGACATTGGCTGCCAAAAGCTGATCAACAATATCGATGACGGGTCTCATGAAGTCCTCAGCCATGTTCTCAAAGACCTGTTTGGACTGACCTGGTTGGAACCAGAAAAACAAATTTTAAGTGATGAAGGATGTATCCCCAAGCTGGGAGAGAAGCACAGGCTAAAGGCTTTAAAATGGAGTTCACAGCTGCACAAAAAACAATCCTAGCCAAAAGTGGCAGTGATTTATAAGTCTGAGGAACAGGAGGACCAGACAGCAGCTGTGCTCCCACTGGAGCTCACAGACAGTGCTGTAGTTTCTGGCTCCCATTTACACACACAGAGTGCTGACATCAGCCCTTTAAGCCTCTTTTACATCCCCTCCTCTGTAAGATCTATCATTATATGATACCAGACTTCTGGCACAGAAAAACTGACAGGAGTTTCAGCAAGACTGCATGAAAGACAGAAACCAGTTCCTGAAATACAGAGGATCTTCCTCCCTCCCCCTGTATTTTTGGCTAAAGATAGATACGAGCAGCAGAATCAGAACCAGAACCACACTTGCTCCCACAGGCCTGCCCCACAACATCTTCATTTCTGAGAATAAATCCCCTCCTTAGCCCCATGGACAACTACAAGTCAATGAGACCAGTTGCCAGAGTATTCTCCTACAGGATGCAATACTGTAAAACAGTGGTAATGAGCTCATCAGGTGAGCAGACAGGAAAGTACCTCCCCACTTCACACAGTCAGGAATGATCATCAGCTTCTTTCTGATGGGCCCATTCATCAGCTCATCGAGGCTGCTCTGATGCATTTTTCTGACATGGTGCTGGTAAAGCCGCACTGAAAAAAGGGAACACACACACTTAACACACCATCCTGCACAGATAACAATCTTCAGTGTCAATCATGGCCAACAAACCCTTTTCTAATGAAATTGCAGCACCACAGAGAGAGATTTGCTTACTTTTACTAGAAACCACTGCAGTCAACCCTTATTTAGGGCAGGATGATACAGGAAGAGCCCATCCATTCCTACTTTTAGCTAACACTGCACTTTTTCTGGGCATCTGCTTTAACCACTTGGCTCTTCTCAACAGACCAGTTATTTTTGAGCTCCAGTGTTTTACTTTCAGGAGTTTATTTCACCTTCCCTTATGAAGCCAACAGAAAAAGAGTTTGAAAGAAGTTCTACACATGTGTTTTTCACATTGATGCACAAAAAATCATGGAGCAATAATTTAATCAGCCTGTTTCTACTGATGAGACACTCTGGTGTCCTGTGTTAAAGACAGAAATGAAAGACAGTAAGAGGAAGTAACTTAAAAGGTCATGAAACAATGTTGCAATTATACTGACTGCTTCCTTGCTGTAATTTGTGCAGGATGTATAGGTGGAGGTGTCATCTATAGGGTTGTTCCACATTCCTATCTGTCCCTACTTATGCAACAGCAAACAAGTTCTGCTCAAGAGAATATCAACATCCATTTTAAGGATGTGCTACACTGAGACTCTTTCCACTGTTAGAGCTGAAAGTATGTGAATGGAAACACAGGGCCTCAGAAGTTCAAGTATTTAAATAACTTACTGAGATGGAGATTTTCTTGTTCATCTGATTTCACTTCTGGAACCTCCTTAGTCAAGATGTTATAAAAATTCACATTGTCTGTGTTCTGAAAACACAAGATAATTTCAGTAACACTAATAAAAACATCTCTCAGAGATGAAGAGCAGTCTTTCCTGAAAAGAAAAAAAAAACCAGTAAATCCTAAATAAAGGACCCTGTGACCTGTCACTTTACCTGCACACCAGGAAGATACTTGTGGAAAAACTTCAGTTCTACATTTGCTTTGAGAGGTGGGAAAGAGGTTCCTCAAGCTTGTGTTGTTCACACATGGGTTGTGCCAGAGATGCTATTTACCCTCTGAAGCAGATGTGAAGCTACAGGAAGTCTTACCCTGCATTACTCATGGCACAGAGCTGCAGTGCCAGGTGATGCTCTTAGACAGCCCCTTCTGCCAGGTCTGGTGTGGTGCTGCTCTTGCTCAACATCCTTCCAACCTACAATCCTCCAAAATCTAAAATGCTTCCTCGAGCATGTGGTGCTGGGTATGGCCACCCCTGTTCTGGAGCTGCTGACAGCTGGATGTGCCCAGGCACTGCAGACTGGCAGCTCTGCTGCAGCTGACAGAGGCTGCCTGCACCCAAGGACAAACGTGAGCAGTGTTGCCATTAGAGAAGTTACTCCGGATTCTTGAAGCCCTGCTTCACTTTATTTTTGAGTTTTTAAAGTTCTGATGCATAGGTCAGAAATCAGCTCACAAAAGCAACTGCAGAAGAACTGCAGTGCCTTCACCTGCCAGCACCATCACAACTGAGAGGGGAAGCCAAATGGATTTGAAAAGTAAAACAGGAACCAAAAGTTCATTCTGAACAGCAAGAAGTGAAACCAACGATGTGCAAGGCACTGTCAGTTATGAATCACAGAAAAAAAAAAAAACCCAAAAAACCAAAAAGGTCCAAAAAAGAGAAAAAGGAAGTGGCTCCAGATTAGCCTTTCTGTCCAAGGAAGACAGAGCCTTACATGTACTAAAGAATGAGATGTAACAAAGAATTAGATTTTGGAGTGACATTTTAACAGGAGAAACCAAAACAAAACTTTACCAGTCTATAATGCTGGAACTTTCTAAGTAACAAGATGCAGTGACCCACAGGAACAGACCATAACTTGAGATTCCTTTCCATCCTGTCCACCTATTGTAGTTCTTCAAATAGAGATGTGTGCTTAACTTCAAGTTTGTGTCTTGGTGGATGCAGTTTTCAATATTCAAAGCTTTCCAGGAGACATAGTTTATTTTAGTTGAAACTGTGGAATCAGGAGGACTAGTTGTCTGCTGAAACCTCAGTGCACTTCTGGAAGACCACAAGGGCTCTCCTGCCCACGTTCTCTGTCACTCTCCTAGCAGAGCATGGCAAACACTCCTTTATATCAGCACTGGGATACAACAAATCCTGGCAAAAATGACTGGGCAGAGGGTTGAAGAATTCATGCCAGCTCAGCACTCATAGAAAGGATAAGTTGAAATCATGTGCCTCCCCAGGCAACAGTTAGTTCTTAATGTTAGTCAAAGATCTCACCTCTTCAATGACACCTTCAGCCTTGCCCCAGAGCTCAGTAGCCAGCCCATATTGATTTTTATTTATTGCATCCATTATTTCTTTGGCAACAGCAGTCACCTCTGCTAGACCATTATCATCAAGGAGAGACTGGAAGACAAACACAGAGAAGGAGAGCTTCAATTCCAACTCCACATCCATTTATTGCTAACAGCCTCCATGCTTTCAAGGTTTTAGTCAGGCCAAGAGGTAATCTTAAAATTCAACATCCATTTGTACTGTATGGCAGCACAAGGGATGAGGTGAGGACCAAGAATTTAAGAAGGTACTTACAGTGCTGTAAAGGTAGGGCCCCCAGGACAGCACAGAGTCTAAACAAACAGAACAGATTTCAAACATCAAACTGACAATCAATCATTGATGTAAGATGTAACTTACTTCTCCTTTACTGGGGCAACAATATTTATGAACAAAATAAATGGAGATGAATTAATCAGTAAGCTCTGTTTAACTCTAAGGTTATGTACCACAGAGCAGGTTCTTTACAAATCCTGCAACATCATTTAACCCCTATGAGTTAACCAGTGAAATTTATTTAAAGCAACCAACATGTTTCTACCAAAATGTTCCCCCCAGCACTGCAGCACATTGTGCCAAAGGTTTAACAAGAGGATGGGAATTATCTAAATTGATCTGTTTGAAAAGTCAGAAGAGAAAAACGGAGTTATAAACCAGATCTGTTTTATAACAACTTTGTAAATTCTCAAGGACCAGCTGATGGCAGACAGGTAAGAGTTTGCTTGGTATTGTTCTCTGCTGTAGAGAATCTGTGAAGCCTGCCCCTGCCAATACCACTGAAGGACCAAGAGCCCTTGAATTTGCTTTTTATCCTCCACCAGACACAAATCTCACTTGCAGCCTTGTGAATCACTTGGTGGTCACATTCCAGCACAGGACTCTTACAAAACACCTCAGAGGCTGTGGAGATGTGTAGGGACATTTTACCATCCCTCTACTTCAGATGCAAGTGTGCTCCTCGCTGATCTTGCTCTCTGGCTTTTCCTCATCTAGATACATTCTAAAGAGAGATTCTTCAGTCACAAGAAGACTTGCAAGGCTGCAGTATTTATTCTTGATTTACCAGACTCACTGGAGAGTTAATTCACTTAAGGCAGGGATGGCCTTTTTGACTTCAGGCACTCATGGAATGATTCCAACACCCAACAAAAACAAAATAACAACAACAAATCATCCACAGTTTGAGGAGTTTAAACATACCCAAAGGAGAAATCCATGAGTCTCCAAGAGCAGTCCCCATAAAATTGCACTTTATGGTCCCTTTTTGAACAGCCTTCGAGAATAAGAGGAAAACCAAAACAAAACACCAAGAATTAAATTTTAGCTATTCATGACTCTAGAATCAGTTTTCATGAAGTGAAAAAAGTAAGTAGTACTGTGAATTAGGCAATAGGGACAGTGTATTCCAGAAAATAAAAGTCCTTGTAGCACTCCCTGTTTTGAAGTGAAAAGTGAACCGTATCCTCCAAGTACTTACCTTGTGCAGCTCTAAAGCAACCCCAGCAGCCATTTTACCTCCATAAGATTCAGAAAATATGTAGAATGGGATGGTCTGGGGAGAGAAAAACACACAAGGAACTCATTGCATGGAAGGCAGAAGATGCCTCCAACCATCTCCCACATCCCACAGGACCCAGGCACTGGCTGTTCACCTCTCACCATCAAACATTTAATGTTTTTCTCATTTTAAGCTGTACATTGGATTTCCATAACATCCTGGTGATTTGTTGGTTCTGAAGCATTTTGGAACTGCAAGTAGCTGTGATCCTACATATGCTGCTCAGATCACTCAATAGACAATAATCCACCCCAATGCTTATCTAACTAACCCAAAATCAAGATACAACTCTGAAATGTGGAAAATAAGAGACAGTGGTTATACCTGCACCACACACTAGCTAACAGCAAAGCACTGCTCATCGGGAAGTCTGCTCCCTAATTCTTTTTGAATTCTATTCAAAAGCAGAGAAAAATACAACAATAAACAAGAATTCAATTCACTTACCTGGAATTCAGGTCTACACTTGAAGAATTCTCCAAGAAAAACCATCATATCAGAAACTACTGTGGTAAGGTTTTGGGCAAACAAGCTACAATCATCCACATAACTGAATCCAGTGCCCACAGGATTATCCACAAACAAGACACTGGCTGCCTGCAACTGTAGAAGCAGAAAGAAGGTTTGTATAAAACCTCAGTTCAGCACCAGCAAAAAAATTTAAGTTTTGATGGCACAAATGATTAACTGAGCCAGCAAATCCCTGGACCTGAAAAAACTTGCAGAAAAATTAGGTGCAACAAAGTCTTTCAATTTGCCCAATCTGTAATGAGAAATACACCCAAAAACTCCCAGTGATCCAGAGGCAGGTCACCTAGGGGAACTCCAGAGTACTTCAGACTATTGCTAACTCAGAGCACAAATATATTGCTCTAATTAAACTTCCACCTTCACAGGCAGCTGTAATTTGTTTTCCCTTGAAGGCCATACTGGACCTGTAACTATAAGCCATAGGTTTTACACTGCCAGCCACCCAGAAAAAGCTCTGAGATTGCACACAATGAAGCTGTGATCTGAAAGAACACTTTCTACAATTTCCCTCCTGTTTCCCAGACATTTCACTTCACAGTTCCATGGAATAGACATACTTCATTAAATCAAATTAATGTCTACCCCTCAGTTCTAAACAAGGCTATTCCTATCAGCTAATTTAATAACCACAATATTTTAACGTTAAATATTATAGTTCTACCGAACTTTAAATGAAAAATTGTTCTGGTTTTTTTGTGTAGTGATCATCTGCTTACATAAGCAAACAAACATTTGTAGTTAACAGTTAGAAGCTGAACTCTACTGTACCCAGGTTGTATTTCTTGGTTTCATTTCTTTGTCTAATGGACCAATCTCTTCAAAGTTCCCATACCCACAGCCTGAAGATCCTGGACCTCCCTGCAGGGAAATATCAAATGACACAGATGTTAAAAGGCAGCATGGCACAGATATGACATATGGAAGAAAAATACAAGCCAGCCAGTAAGTAGAATGACAGATTGTCAATTTTTAGGAATGGCTTTTGCACTACACGTTAATTTGCAGAGCAGGGTCTGTTCCTCATGGTCTTGGGCTATGCACACACAAACCATTTCTGAAAGCAAGAATTCAACAGAGAAGCAGTCACCCACTTGTGAGAGCTTCTGGTGAGCTGCCTGCTATGTGAGCACAGTTTGAAAACCTTATTCCCCAAATATGGAGTGCAAAAGTTAACTATTTGCTAACTGGAGCTTTGCAAGTCATTAGCTTAATCAGCATGTACAGCCTGTGGGTTTCACACTGATTAAATAACCCAGAAAGAATAAGAACAAGTCCTCAAGTGATTCTATTCAGCATTAACTTCTGAAATGTACTGTGGAGAACACACCATCCCTTTTATCAAACGGGGATTGTTTCCATTTAGAAATCATCCTCAATCTCTGATTATTTTATTTACTCTCTCTCTGAACATTGTTTAGACTTCAAACTCGAGGAAAGGAGCTGTGAAATTACAAGGCATGAAAATCACTACTGTTACATAAAAGATAAGAACAACCTCTGTTATTGCAATCGAACTTGATGGAAGGCAGACACTTGAGAACACCCCACAACTGCAGAATGAAATCACCCTTATTTTTCCCAACCTCAACACCACATTCACAAGGTGAGGCATTTAGAACCAGGCAGTTTTGAATTCTGATGTTCAATATCAGATATCAAACTGAACCAGGCACAGATGGAAAGAATTATTGCTAAGGTGTCTCTCACCAAACCTTACCTGAAGCCACAAGACAAGAGGTAACTCTGTGAAGTCTTTGGTTGGGTTGTTTGCATAGTAGAGCCACCAGAACATGTGGGCCTTGCTCCGAACCTCCACATATCCCCACACCTCCTTGGACTCTTGGGGCTGCCTCAGAACTACACCTTGAGGGGAATAACAATAACAATCAGCTACGTAGAAAGGCTCAGCTTTGGACTTTCCACCAGAATTGCTCCAAAACATTACATTTCAATCTTAGGTGTGATAATTAGAAGTGCTACTACTATGAAAAGAAATTACTATAAGAAACCTGCCTATACCTACACCCCCACCCACGGCTGAGTTATTGTCAATGAATGAAGTGTGTAATTAAGCGCTGCCTTATCAGAGGCTGGCATTAGAGCTGCCGCCGGAATAACAGCCCAGTCGCTGGAATAATTTGTTCTTGAAGTGTTTTCAAGGCCTGGGCTGAAAGCACAGCCCCAGTGAAATAACTCCCATAACCAGCTGCCATGTCGACAAGGATCACAGAATATTCTGATGTGAAATGGACCTAAAAAGACCGAGTCCGACGGTTTCGTGACCGGCCGGGGCGGGGATCGAACCCGCAGCCATTGAGTTATTGGCGCCACGACCGGACCGCCCGAACTCATCCCAGCACTGCGAGTGGGGGTCCGCGGGGACCTCTCCGCTCCACAGTCCCCAAGGAGAGCAGATGCAGACAGACAGAGGGTCACTTCTAAAGGAATCCAAAATATAATTTAAGTCAGTAAAGTCTGGTCACCTTACGCAGTCAGTCTACTGTCGATCTCGGACACGGAACAGACTTTTGACACTCCGTCCCTTAATCTTAGGGATCAGGGGAGAAGGCAGCAGCGCACGCAGCGGGAGCAATAAGGCATTTCCAAGCCATGGTGGCCAGGCTTCGCTGCTCCCGCTGGGACTGCCGCTACCCTCTCCGTCCTTCCCGACGGCCTCCCCAGCAAGCGGAATTTCGCGCGGCTCAGCCCGGGCCCTGC